>NC_139459.1:222910000-223125000 GCF_057233095.1 Heloderma suspectum | reverse complement strand
ACACAAACAGCAGATGAAGTGGTAAAATAAATTGTTCCTGGATTGTGCCACTCCAGACTGGTGGTATATGGGATGAATGCTTTCCCACTATATATGTGTAATATATATATAATATAAATTCAGTGATTTAAAAAACCCGCTGATTTAAAAGATCAGAGTTAAGGCTCTCTCATGTTGGCTCAAACTCACAAAGCCAGGAAATTGGAACCCAAGGCTCATGCCTTAACTGATGTGCCCTGTGACCAGTGATGATGGTGTGCAACATCACAAATTGTGCTTGCTTAGAACTTACCTCCATGCACCCACATGGTCTTTCAGGACCAAATCCAGATGGGGAGGATGGAGTGCCTGGGACCCTTGACCAGCAAAAGGAACATTCAGTCATGCACTCCCCCACCTGCAATCTGAAGTGGTACAGTTCACAAGTTATGCTTAGGGCAGGAGACAAAGTGCCATGTTCATCTCCCTTAGTTATAACTAGTTAATGTTTATTGTTTAATTACTGGCATAGCATTAGTAATAACAGCAGACAACCAGTGGAGGCTGGTGGCTCGGAATGTGGTGGGGCTGTAAATCCATTCTGGGTTCCAGACAGAACCAACCAGAACTCCAGAGGAGCTATCCAAGGTGCTGAACCATACCCCCCAAATGGGTTCAGCACCTTGCATAGCTCCTTTAGAGTTCTAACTGAAATCCAGAATGGTTTCATAGCCCCACTGAAATTGGAGCTACCACCCTCCACAACCCTGAAAATGTATGTCCCGCCATTTTGTATATATAGCACCTATCACTTGCATATAAAGGGACATCCAAAATGCATGCATTCAAGTAATTTCTGGTGGTGGCATGTGGACAGATAATACAGCACTGAAAAAGGAGCTGTGTGTAAACACATTTATTTTGCAGCATGTTATTGGAAATGGCCACGTTCTAAATGTGCCCTTGTAATCCTGAGCATCACATAGACCGGGGTAGGCAACTGGTGCCCTCCATATGTTTTGAACTACAGCTCCCATAATCCTTGACCACTGGCCACACTATTTGGGGTTTATGGGAGCTTTAATCCAAAACATCTGGTGGACTGGACTCTAGGTTGGCTATGGCTGGCATAGACTTTATGTGTCAGGGATAGCCCTCCTGCTGTGGAGTGAAGCAACAGAGACTGGCTGTGCAACCTACAAAACCTTTATTCAGTTCATAACACCTCTTCACACCTTTAGCATTAAGCCTAATTAGCTAAACAAAGCAAGGCAGTTGTCTGTCAACTCAAAAGGACAGTTTCCCTCCATGCCCAGGCTTTTACTGGGCTCCTACTTCAGGGAGAGTCCTCTTGACCCAATTTCTGATGGGCAGCCAATCTGGCAGACCTCTTCCCACCTCCTCCCACCTCCGCCCACTAAACTCTGCACTGAACTCTGCGTCTGTCAGTTCCGGTGCTCCCTCTCCCTCTGACAAAGGGTGACTTCCCATGGGGAGGAAGGGCGATGACAGTCTCTGAACCTGGGCCTCCTGTTTGATAAGCTCTTGGAAAGATTAATCCCTAACTCCTGGATAGTCTTGGGGAATTTCCTCCCCCAGTCCCTGTCTTGGCTGGGCTTCTTCTAGCTGTGCCTCTGAACCTGAACCAGAGTCTGAAACCACACCAGGGAGCCTGGGCCCAATCCTGACTTTATGTGACATAGACTCTATGTGATGTTTTTCCACACTGTGAGTGGGGCGGGAGGTTAGCAAAGTTTTCTCATTCCTACTCATACAAAGACACATCTGGGACAGGGGCATTACCAATAACATGCCATAGAGGAAAAGGTGGCTTTGGACATAGTAAGTGCAAGTCTGAAATTGCCGCTAAAAGTAGTTCATGACCTGCACATCTGGTTTAAATTATGGTACCAATTGGTCAGCGTTGCTTAGTTTGAAACATACAGATTTCATATATATCTCACTATAGCTCAGTGATAGAGCCCCTATTTTGCATGCAGGCAGTCCAGATTCAGTCCCCAGCATCTCTCAATCGGGCTGGGCAAGATCCCAGCCTGAAACACTGGAGAGCCACTGCCAGTCCGTGTTGACAGTATAGGGCTTGATGGACCAGTCAATGCTCTGACTCAGTATAACTTTGCTTCCGATGTACCATCTTTCTTCCAAGGAGCTCCTGGTAACATACACAGTTTCCCCATTTTATCCTCACAACAACCCTGTGAGGTAGGTTAGGCAAGGAGATAGTGACTAGCTGAAAGTCTCCCACTGAGCTTCATCTCTCTCTCTCTTGATTGTAATGCGTGCACGTTTGCTCCTCCTGTCTCTTTCTGTCCATATCTTTCCCCACTTGCTCTTTAGGGCTCCGACTTCCTGTTCGCCTGGCATAACATTTCCCTTCAGACCTAATAGGTCAATTTATGTGAAGAAAACAAAGCATCCACTTTCATCTGCTTCGTGTGCTGTTAGAAAAATAAGCCGAGAAAACCGATCATGTGACCCTGTAAGAAAAGTCAGAAGGGTGTGAAGCAGCAGCTACAGTGTGTGAGTTACAGGGGCCTGGTAAGGTCAAAGGGAGCTCAAGCAAGCATCTCTGAGACAGATGCCATGAGAGGGTAGGCCCAGTTGAGCTGAAGAAGATGGGGTGTCCAAGAAGGGGAATCACAAGGTCCCTGTTCTACTTGGTGGTATGCAGGAGAAGGGAAAAGTCATTTACAGCATGCTTACTGCATCCCTGGCATCAAAAGCATAAGAGAACTTTATATCAGTCTGGATACTGGCATGTCCATGGAGGTATGATTCACTGAGAGAAACAAAGGGGACCAACCAGATAACAATAACATGTATTTGCCATTTTCTGTCCAAGTACACTTCGAGCAACGCACAACCAAGTTGGGTTCAATTTTACCTGTGGCCTACTGTGAAATATGTCCCCAGACTTCAGCATAATTACCTCCTAAGGGCTGGAAGCCTGGGGAAGGCCCCTAGGGCCCCACACAGCCCAAAGCTCCTGCTATCTCTGTCCCAGATTTTTCCCTTGCCATCATCACTGCCAAAGGGAGAAATGAGCTGCTCATTCACCTCTGCATTATTTAAGATGTCATTAAGTTACATTTGCAGCTTGCTTACAGGGGCAGCAGTGTCAAGTCCTTTGCTTTCCCAGCTTCTCGATTCATCCTTTTGGACAGAGATGTGCCAGCCCCAGGGCTCCAGTCGTGTTGTTGTCCCCCAAGCACATGATCTCCATCGGGGTCCGACCACTCCCCCCCTCCACATTTAATCCCAAGAAGGGAGAAAAGCAAGATTTGAATTTGTGAAATGCATCACATGTGCGCAGTGCACAGCCGGGTCTGAGTTCTTCAGGCCTGCAAAACCTTTCCTGCGAAGTTCAGAACATTTCCCTTATGGGGCCGACATCATAATCCCGGCCCCCTGCCCAGAAGTGGCTTCAGTTACAACTAGATGACCGTTACGCTACTAGACACATCACATTTGAGAAAGCTAGTGTTTATGCTGTCAACTTGCTTTAGCATAAATGGCTTCTGGATCACAGTGATTTGGACCGAGAGCCCAGTCCAGATCTTTCTGGCGCAACTGAAACTTAAAGGAGCGTTGCAAACTCAGGAGTTAGGCTGAGAGCATATCTGTGCAAGCTTCTGTCACTCTTACGCTTGTTTGATTGTCATCATGGCTCCCCAAAAGTATCCCAGGAGGTAGTTTGGTGAGGGCACTGAGAATTTTCTGCTGGAGAGATCCCCCTCTCCTTTCACAAAGCTACAGCTCCCAAACCTTCCCGGGGAGACAAAATGCGTATTAAATCAGTCCAGTCAGTGCCTGTAGCAGAGATATGTCCGAAGTTTCGCACTGTACCTAGCATGGGCTATCTTCTGTGTGGGATGGCTGAGTTGAGTGCTAACACTAGGGAGGGTGGCACCTGGCTGGCAACCCAGCTCCCACTGAATCCTGCCATTTTAGTAGAGCCGCATGGGTCTATTTACAGCTGCATTAGGTCAGCAGAGATTGCTGTCCTAAAACTGTGGCATAACAAGTTGTACCTGATGAAATTCCTCTATCTGCACAACTATTCCACTTCCTCCACCTCTCCCCTGCATTTCATGGCTGTTGGGGATAGGAGTGATGGGGAGTCACATTATGGCTTTGCCATATTGCAGCTAGTGGGAGGTGGGTATTCGCTAACTATTTAAAGCTGTCAGGCCCACCTCCTTGGACAGTGATCAGCTTGTCTGACAACTGCCCACACATCATCATCATCATTTTATCAGGGTAGAGTTAATCAGCTGCCTGTCAGGATGGAGTGGGATTCCCCCGCCCACTTTTTGACCCAAACTGGCCATGAGAACAAGAGTTTGTTCACCTAGTCTGCACTGCAAGGTCAAAGGAAGCTCTTTGTGCTTTGAAATTGGTTCCATTTTAATCTCTTTGATTTTTTTTAAAAAATAGGTCACCGTTTGCAGTATAGGAACAGTGTGGATTAAAGGATGGCATGCTTAAGTAAGAGACATTTGGTGAGCACACTGAGGGCTTCTCTACATGAGCGGTTTATTGCATGCTCGTGATTGGCCACTCACAGAAGTTTGTGGGTCCTTTGCACAATGTCGTCAACCTCCAGGACATCTCCGACGCTTCCCCCTTTTATCCCCACTTTATCCCACTTTCAGAAACATTGGAGATAAGCTGTAATAACAGGTAATGGCGTGATATAGGCAATGTGTAAAGCCGGCATAGTGGTATAATTTAGCCACTAGATGGCGCTGTTTCATTGCAGAGAAAGGAAGTTTCAATTCCACATAATGTGCTCACTGTCTAAAGGAGCCCATTGTAATCCCGTAAAGAAAACAGAAGCAGAAAGCCCCAATAAAGTTGCAGGATTTTCGCCTGGTGTAGAAATGCCCCGAGGCATCATTTGGGGGAGGGTTGTTGAAGCTCTTTCAGCCTGAGGGCCAAATGCCATTTTGGAGATGCTTTCAGAGACTGCATTCTTGTGGTGGGTGGGGCTGAAGGCAAAAAGGGTGGGCCCAAATACCCCCCCCCAGCATATTGTAGCTTCAACCTCTTCCTGCCAGTCTGTAGGAGAGGCATTTCAACCCTTCAGAATGGGGTGGAGGGGAAACAGCACAAAAGCTGGGAAATCACCAAGTGATCAGTGGCCAGGGGGAAAGGGGGTGGGGCCAGGGGAAGGTGCTATGGGCATCAGGGGAACTTCAGTGGGCCAGACTGGATCTCAGTTCTGAGGTTCTGCACTCCTGTTAAAGATGAACAAGTTTATTTTGGCATAAGTGTTCATGCGTGCTGCATCTGATAAAGTGGACTGTGGTCCACAAAACCTTATGCCAGAATAAATTTGTTATCCTTTCAAGTGCCATAAGACTTTGCTGTTTTTAATCCCATATGTGTGGTGCTGCCTTCACCATGCACACATTTAGAAAACAAAATCTTCTCTACCCCACCCCACCCCACTCAGCCTTCTGAGTTCTGGCTGGAGAATTCAAGATGGAGACAAGAGGGGCTGTAACTTCAGGAATTCTTCTTCTATGGCCAGCAGGCAGCCAGAGCAAACAGGCTGCATCACCCTGGACATGCCGGCGTCTCAAGCTCACCATGCCCCAGCACATGGAAATGATTTGCGGAGAGGCGCTGTTCCATGGAAACTCATCACATGAAACACACCCACATTTCACAGCTAGGACCTGATGGGGAATAATCTCCTTATTTTTCGTGTGCGTCCAAGTGGCAATGGCATGCTGACAGGGCAGCCTGGCATCTTTAGACTCTCGCTGATGCCATCTGGCAGGGAAAAGAGGGAGTGGAATTCGCTAGTAACGCTCTTGCTAATAACTGCTCAAAAAGTGAGATTTGGGCAGAGCTTGAAATCAGAGGAAAGTATCCCTTTCCCTTTCCATTTTCATGCCCATTGCTTTTCTAGTAAGCAAGAGCCCAGGAACTGGGTCACCCTACTTGTGCAGCAATGTCAGGAAATGGATCCAACTAGTTTAGCACTATCAATAAACAGAACCAAAATAGAGAAAATGTTGGACAGGGCCAGGATGGCATAATGCAGCCTTCTCCAACCGGGTGCCCTCCAGATGTGTTGGACTGCAACTCCCATCATTCCCAGCTAGGAGTGCTGGTTAGAAAAATGGGAGCTGCAGTCCAACACATCTGGAGGGCACCAGGTCTGGATGAGAAACACTTGTTCAAGTCCCTGTTCAGTCATGAAGCTGTCTCTCAGCCTCGCAAGGGCTGCTGTAAATGGGGACCGCCCCATGTACACCATCTGGAGCTCCTTGTAAGGAGTGAAGGATATAAACGAAATCAACCAGTAGATGTGCTACCTGGTCATCTGGAATGCACTAGCACAGAGTATGTGCATAGATAGATAGATAGATAGATGGATGGATAGATAGATAGATAGATAGATAGATAGATAGATAGATAGGGGCTTTGATGGCCGTGTGTGCTGTTTTTTGATTTCCAGACCCCACATGATCTGGATTTCAGTCTGGGCTCTATCTGCACCTGCCCTAATTAGCATTCTTCTGTCCTTTTGACTTACTGCCCTGAGGTCAGGCTGGAAAGATAGGAACCTTCCCTATCACTGCATCTGAAGAACCATCACCATATTCATTTTGTACTCCTGTAACTGGAACCAAAATGTTCCTGGATCCATCTTGAAGAGGGGGTTGGACTGAACCTGTGGCAAAACACCATCACAGCTCAGGGGCGGAGCACATGCTTCCTATGCAGGGGGCCCCCAGTTCAACCCCTGGCATAAGAAGAGAGTAGCAGGGGACGGGAAAGACCTCTGCCTGAGAGCCACTGCCAGTCAGGGTACATAATGCTGGGCAAGATGGACAAACAGTCCGACCTGGCTGAAGGCAGCTTCTCACATTCCAGTGCTTGAGCAGGGGAGGAAGAAGGGAGCCGGAGAAGTGGTGGTGGGGTGGTTTGCCTGTCCCCGTCCTCTGCCTGGCATGACTTGGCCCCAGATCAGCAGCAGTGAATGTGATCAGTGCTGGAGTGTGTCAGACCAGGACGGAAAGCGGATTGCTCCTCTGCAGGCCACCCCATAACTATCAGCAGCCAAATACCTATTCCAAAGTCCCAAGTATTGATGGAAGTTGCACTCTGTAGTGCAAACGCGGAAGGCCGTTGTATATCGAGCAGCTAGTGGTGCATCACAATTGCTCCCTTCCATACCCCTGATGCACATGAGAGCCTAGCTGGATTTCTGATTCAGGCCTAGTGGGCCTTCTGCATTACGCCTCTTCAATCATATGCATTTCCCCAGCTTCTAGCTTCAGATGTCTGCCTGGGAAACAGAGTTTATGTAAGAGGCCCAAGGTCGGTCTTAGCTCGCTACCACCATCTGGCTTGGCTTCCTGCCAGTGGTTGAGGCTCATTCTTTCTCCCATGGGTGGTGGTGGGGGAGGTGAAGAAAGAGCCCAGTAGGTGTATATAGACATCTGAGGGAGGTTTGAGAGGTAGAACCTCACCGTAGGCTGAGCCAGACAGGTGCTACGGGATCAGGCCGTTATGGAGTCCATTTGCCACTGCTCTTATTTGGTTTGCTGATCTTCAGTCACTGGGGGTTTCCAGTGACTGAAGGAATGTATGCTTTATGCTTTGAATGTACTGTCTCGCTTTTTCTTGCTTTGTTCCCCTATTTTAGTTAAATAAACTTCTTTCCTTCAGCCATTGGTGAGTTCATTGCCTCTGAATATCCAAAAGAACCATTGCCTATTGACAAAACAATTGGCGAAGCACACACATGATGCTGGATGCCAGGGGACAATCACTTTGGTTCATGAACATTTCTGCAACTCTTGATTCATGGCAAGTGTTGTGTTTAAATGCACAGCAGGCTGGATGCTGACTCATCACAAACATGATCCCCACCTCATTTGTTGCATTGTAATCCTGACTTGAGTTTTCAGCAAATTGCCAGATTTGGACAAACACCAGGATGTATTTCACATTGTATGTCTCCACAATGAAAACTGTTCAATGAGGCTATCCAGTTATCTGGCTTTGACACAGCAGCTCACCTACTGGAAGGAGATAAGAATCCCCTTTGGACACAACTGTCAGACTCAGAAATTCTTGTTTCTCCAAATCAGAGAAAATAGGAAGTGTCTGTTTGTGCATGTATATAAAAGAGAGAGAGAGAGAGAGAGAGAGAGAGAGAGAAATGCTCGTCAGACATGTACTTTATTATTGATTAATTTATTAATTTATATCCCGCCTTTCTGCCAAAAATGGTGCTCAAAGCAACTGACAATAATAAAACACAGATTCAAAACAAATTAATGAATTGAAAACATATGAAATGAAATTAAAAATGCAATTTTGAAAACTTGCAAAGTCTAAAGCTGGACCATTCCTTGGAGCTGAAACCAAAATTAAACACCACTTTCAAATTGGGTGGCTGAAATTAGGGCTGTGCGCGGACCCACTGGTTCACTTTGGATGCTACTTTGGACCTTCTGAAGCAGCCCTGCTTTGCTTTGGATTGACCTGGGCCCAATCTTTGGATTTGGATCCAAAGTGAGATTTGGATATCTGAATCATTCAGTTTTGATGCTTTCCCATTGACTTGCATTGGACAATAGAACAGACATAACTTTTTCAGTTTTCATGATAAATGCATGAAATTTGGGGAACTGTCAGCCCCCATGGAGGGGATTCCACCTGCCAAATCTAAGACAGTTTGGCCCAGGAGTTTTTGTGCTAGGCACAGATAAAATGTTCTCTTCTCAGAAACTCAAACCAAAGGTCATGAAGGGATAATCAGATAAGTTAGGTGTTTAAACGGTGATCAGGAGGAGGTCACCATCCCTAATCTCTGCTGTAGGTTTATTTGAAGTACAAAACAACCCCTTTCTTTGCTTTCCTATTTAGAGTCACAGTCAATGACCTCAGGCTCTCTTTGGCTGAATTGCCTGGGAAAACACTGGCTCATAGGCAGGAAGCAAACACAAGAACCCTGCCAGGTGGGCATGTTGACTTGAATGGAGAGCAATGATAGTTGACTTATTTGACAGAGGCAGGCAGCAAGCACAGCAACCCTGCCAGGCAGGCACTTAGTCTTGAATGGAGAGTAATGACAGTTGTCTGCTGGACTGACAGAGGCAGGAAACAACACAGCAACCCTGCCAGGCAGGCACATTGACCTGAACTGAGAACAACAGCAGTTGTCTTATCTGACAGAGGCAGGAAGCAAACACAGCAACCCTGCCAGGTGGGCACATTGACTTGAACTAAGAACACTAACAGTCTTGTCTGACTGAGGCAGGAAGACACAGCAATCCTGCCGGGCGGGCACACTGACTTGAACTGAGAGCAATGACAGGCTCCCACTACAGAAGGAGATGCTGCTCCTCCTCAAACAGTGACCTCTGGGAACTGCAAGTGGCCTCTGCACTCTGCTGCCCCACACCAGGACACACTATCCGGACTAGGGGTGACCCAGCTTGGCTGCCAGTGCTGCTGCTCCCACCAGCACCTCGCCCACCTCTGCTCCTGCCAAGGCCCTGAAGATGCCTCATATTGGGCTTGCTTAATTCCCACACCGTGTAGTACAAAATTTAAATAATATATGTTAATGTGTGTAGTGCTTTGCCCAATGTATTTTGAAATGTGGACTGTGTAGTGCTTTGCCACACACTGTTTGCTTGTCCACACAGCACAAGCACACACACACACACACACACGAGCAAAAGAAAAGCAAATACTGAACTACCTACAAGCAAAGGGGTGGAGTGGGGGAGGACTATCTATAATCCTAACAGAAGAGAAAAGGGTTTTTAATTATTTCTTTTTAGGGAAAAGACATCAAAAATGGGAAGGGAAGGAATACAGGAATTGAGAAGGGCAGGGGTGGTGGTGGTTGAGGGGAGCCAAGAACAAGGAAAGTCAAGAACAAGGAAAGGAAAGTGCTATATTTTTATTTACAGACAGATAGATGTGAGTGTGTGTGTGTGTGTGTGAGAGAGAGAGAGAGAGAGAGAGAGAGAGAGAGAATAAAAAAATCTAGACAGAAAGTAAGGGAAAACTAATGGTTGAGAATTGAGAAGAGGGGAAGCTAAAGAACAAAGCAAGGCAAGGAAAACTGAAATACTTTTAATTCTTTTGTGGTTTTTTAAACAAGAAAAGAATGAAAGGTAAAACCTATTAGAGAAGGAGTGGAGGGGGAAAAACAAGGAACCAGGCAAGGAAAGGAGGAAATTCAAACTAAATACTTAAACAAAATTTAAATAAAGAATCTACAAAAGAAAGAAAGGGAATAGTTGAATTGGGAACGAAGAAGAAAGACAAAGCTGCAGTACAAACACCACACAGATCTAGCCAACTTCCTCTAAGAACAAGTAAACCACCACCAACAACTCTAACCAGCTCTCTCTCACACAATTAAATGAAAGTAGGCTGATCTCTCCAATATATCCAGTATTCTCCCTACACTTCTACCACTGTCACTGATTGGAGACTGCTGGGTCAGCCCTAATTTGGCAACTAGAGTTGCCATTCACCAAGGCTCATCATTTCCCCTTCCCTCCTTCCCCTCCTCTCCCCTTCCTGCCCCCCCCCGTCCATTCTCCTCCACGCCCACTCCCTGATTTTTCGCAAGTTGATACATTGAGAGACAGGCTGTCTGGGAATTGCTTCAGTAGCTCTGAATCTCTGAGGTGGACCAAGGCGTCTCAATGACAAGTAGCTTCGCTTCGGGGCACCTCGGTGCTGTTCTGATCTGCTTTGGATCACACCGAGGCACCTCCGAAGCAGCCTGCTTCACTTTGTTATTTGGGATTCAGATCGAATTGAAGCAGTGCACAGCCCTAGTTGAAATCCAATGACAGCAAAAGCAAAACCTGACCTCAATGCAAAATTTGACAGTGGCAATTTAAACAAGAGCTCCTCTTATGGAGCAGCCGATATCATAATTTTGCTGAACAAGCCATCATTGGGTGTATGTGGGTCAAATAACATGTCAAATCAGAAATCATTCCCCAAATTACTATTGGCATCTCAGTGGGGCAATCTTACTTTGAGGAGCCATTATTTGCATCATGTGGTTTGCGGAGCTGAACTGCACATTTGATTGACATCTGATGAATTACCAGTGTACAAGCTTGAATGATATATATAGAAGTGGCACAGGGTTCATTGGCAACTGTTGGTCAACTTCTAAGCACTGCTTTGCTTCCCATACTCAGAACAAGCTCCTAGGCTAGTTCTAAATGGGTTCATCCTGCTCATTGCACTGAGTGGTAGAAATGGGGAATGGGCCTTCTTGGAACAGGTGTTTTCAAGGGCTAGTTTAGACATGCTGACAGCACGTGCACCCCTGACATCTTCCTAGTTCACTCACCAGGATTTTGGGCTGAGCCCTGGCTGTGCTAATGTCCTGGTTGGGATTTGGTTCTGATGTCATATTTAGAGCTATGTGCAAATGACCTCTCGAAATTCTCCACCCTATTCATGGGCAGAGAAATGGGGGGGGGGGAATAATTTCACTGAATTTCATGGGGAGGAGGAATTCTCAACAGTTTCTCACAAGTAGGGCTCATCACTGGCAGGAGCGGTAGCTAGGGATGTCAGAGAAATCCAAAATGGACTCAAATGAGCCCAGATTTCTTGTAATCCAGTCCAAGAATTTCATGCTGGACTGGCATCTGTGGGTCAGGCAGATTCCACAGACATGCAGCTTTTCTTTGTAATTTCTGAAAATTACATAAATTTGCAGCAACTTCCTTATACATTTCGTAGTGGAGGGCAGTATTGTCCTTATTGGTAACAGTGTGGGTGCCCTTTAAAGAAATGAAAATCCTTGTCTGCTGTTCTCCAATGTCTCCTGTGTCGGTGGGCTCTTTTCCTTTGTCCTTGAAAGACGCAGGCAACCTCCCAGCCAACACACTTCCTGGAATGCCCATGGAAGGACCTCAGAGGTCCTTTTACAGATATTGCAGGAAGTGCACTAACACAGGAGACATTGGAGAACAGCAGGCCAGGATTTTCATTGTTAAAAAAAAAATCCACACTGCTCACTATGTCATTGGTAAGCACAATATTCCCTTACACCTACAAAATTTTTAAGAAATTTGCTGCTTATGTAACTTGCTGATAAATTTATTTGCATATTTTCTGGGCAGGAAAAAAAAATAACCTGAATTTATGGGTTTGTGAACGGCAGACCTGAAAACTCAACCCAATCTGCGGACCTCATGTGGACTGGATTAAATACAGTCCTAACATCCCTAGTTGTAGCACAGCTGCTGCTTCTTCTGCTTCTGCTTCTTCTGCAGTTTTGGCTTTTTTGTGCTGCCACTGCAGGCGGCAACAGCATCAGCTGTGTTGGCAGGCTGGCCCCCATTTCTCACCCACCACAATGCAGGTGTGAGGGGGGCAGTGTTGTGTCCAGCTCCAGGGAAGAGGCGGAGCTAGTGCTGTGCCAAAATCTGCCCTCAGTTTCCTGAAAGTTTTCTTCCCACCATGAAAGAGGCTTCCATTGTTCTGCCTCATTCTCAGGGTGTTATGTTCCCAATGTTTTTGAGCTTGCCTAATCACTACAAAGTGGCCAAGGGTGCACGTACGTACATGCACACACACACACACACACTCTCTCTCTCTCTCTCTCTCTCGCTTTGTGTGTGTGTTCTTTGTATTACATGTCTCTCTACTGCTCTGCAGCCTCCCAGGCTGCCTGAGCTTCCTGATCTGAAAAAACCCTATAGGAGGAATTACCTCATGATGCCTTCCTCTGGGCTTTAATTGAGATGTGGGATGCTGGGGAAACCAGAGGCTGCCAGAGAGATAATTGCACAATGAGGACAGGTCACTTGTGCACACTCCTTGGCCACCTTCCAAATAAGGTAAGCACAAGCAACCCAACCCCAACCCATGAGAACTTCTCTGAATTTTTCTTCACCACTGAATTGTTTTTCAAAAGCCATTTCTTTTCTATTAAATGGAATGAGAATGGTCAAAAAATGTGGGAATTTTTTTTGGCGCAGCACTAGTCATAACTGTGAGGGCTTTGTTTGTGTCTGTTTGCTATCATTTGACCTTGTCGCTACTAATGGTTTATTGATGGACTCACATTAGCACAATGATGCAGGCCATTTCCTCCCATTTCTTTAGGTACTAAATAAAGCAGCCCTTTATGGTGATGTTTGAGGACGGCAGTTTGTTACATGAGGATCTGAAAACTTTATGATGCCCTTGCTAGAGTTATGCAGTGAGGTTAAAATAAATTTGGGATAGACAAATCTGTCCATCTCAGTTTCCCTCAGTTTCTCAAGTTTCCAATCTTGAGTTGGGTTCATCTTCAACTTTGAGAATTTCTCCAGTCAAGTTGGGTTCAACCTGAAGATTGAGAATTAAAAAAAGAAAAGAGAAGAAGACTGAATGAAAATTCATAAGCATTTTTGTGCACATTTCTCCCAGTGCATGCACATTCATATACATTTTGCCTAAAATGCACATTTTAAAAGCACTTTTCCCAATATTATACATTTTAAACATTATTTTCCCATATGTATACAGTTTTGATTGGAGAACTCCATTGCAAAATTCAGAGAAGTGCAAACTTTGAAGGATAACTGAGTTTCGGTTTGCATAGTGGTTCAAAGATGCAAAATTATGTAAATTCACATTAAAATGTGACTCGATTGAACAAATTTCTCCCCATCTCTAGAACAAACACATGGAGCCTGGATCAAAAATGGGAAGGGAAGGAATGCAGGAATTGAGAAGGGGAGGTAGAGGGGAGCCAAGAACAAGGAAAGGAAATATATATATATATATATATATATAAAATCTAGACAGAATCAAAGAATCTTCAGCTACGTGCATAGTAAAAGGCAGAGGAAAGAAATGGTTGTTCAGCTATTAAATAAGGATGGCAAAATGATAACAGATGACAAAGAAAAGGCAGAGGTGCTCAATTCCTACTTTGGCTCAGTCTTCTCCCAAAAGAGGGTCTATGACCCCCCTGGCAAAGGCGAAGTACAGGCTGAAGGGGCAGGATTGCAGCTTGAGATCGACAGGCATATGGTCAAGGAACACCTCATTACTTTGAATGAGTTCAAATCTCCAGGGCCAGATGAACTGCATCCTAGAGTAATAAAGGAACTGGCAGAAGAACTCTCAGAACCGCTGTCTATTCTCTTTGAGAAATCATGGAGGACCGGGGAAGTGCCAGATGACTGGAGGAGGGCTAACGTTGTCCCTATCTTCAAAAAGGGTAAAAAGGAGGAACCTGGGAACTACAGACCAGTCAGTCTGACATCAATCCCTGGGAAAATTCTGGAGCAGATCATAAAGCAATCCATCTGGAAGCACCTTGACAACAATGCCGTGATTACTCGAAGCCAACATGGATTTGTCAAAAACAAGTCCTGCCAGACAAATCTGATCTCATTTTTTGATCAAGTAGCCTCCCTTGTAGACCGTGGGAATGCTGTAGACATCATATACCTCGACTTCAGCAAAGCTTTCGACAAAGTGCCCCATGATATCCTGATGAGCAAACTTGCTCGAAGTGGGCTAGATGAAACAACGATCATGTGGATCCACAGTTGGCTACAGAATCGGACTCAAAGAGTGCTTATCAATGGGACCTTCTCAAGCTGGGGAGAGGCAACGAGTGGGGTACCGCAGGGCTCAGTCCTGGGCCCAGTGCTCTTCAACATTTTTATTAATGACTTGGAGGAGGAGGTGCAGGGAATGCTGATCAAATTTGCAGATGACACAAAATTGGGAGGGATAGCTAATACTTTGGAAGATAGAAACAAAATTCAAAGTGATCTGGATAGACTGGAGTGCTGGGCAGAAAACAACAGAATGGCATTTAATAGGGACAAATGCCAAGTTCTGCACCTAGGAAAAAGAAACCAAATGCACAGTTACAAGATGGGGGATACGTGGCTCAACCACACTACGAGCGAGAAGGATCTTGGAATTGTCGTCGATCACAAGCTGAATATGAGCCAACAATGTGATGTGGCTGCAAAAAAGGCAAATGCTATTTTGGGCTGCATTAATAGAAGCATCGCTTCCAAATCCCGGGAAGTACTAGTTCCCCTCTACTCAGCACTGGTTAGGCCTCATCTGGAGTACTGTGTCCAGTTCTGGGCACCACACTTTAAGAAGGATGCAGACAAGCTGGAGAGGGTTCAAAGGAGGGCAACGAAGATGATCAGGGGACTGGAAACAAAGCCCTATGAAGAGAGACTGAAAGAACTGGGCATGTTTAGCCTTGAGAAGAGAAGACTGAGGGGAGATATGATAGCACTCTTCAAGTACTTGAAAGGTTGTCACAGAGAAGAAGGCCAGGATCTCTTCTTGATCATCCCAGAGTGCAGGACACGGAATAATGGGCTCAAGTTACAGGAAGCCAGATTCCGGCTGAACATCAGGAAAAACTTCCTGAGTGTCAGAGCAATACGGCAATGGAACCAATTACCTGGGGAGGTGGTGGGCTCTCCCACACTGGAGGCCTTTAAGACGAGGCTGGACAGCCATTTGTCAGGGATGCTCTGACTTGGATTCCTGCATTGAGCAGGGGGTTGGACTCGATGGCCTTGTAGGCCCCTTCCAACCCTACTATTCTATGATTCTATGAAAGTAAGGGCAAACTAATGGTTGAGAGAGAACTGAAAAGGTCAGTGCAGGGAGAGGGGGAGATAAGCAATTGCAGTGAAATTTTCTGGATTTTTAAATGAACAAACAAGAAGAATGAATGGTAAACTTATTACAGAGGTTGGGGTAGGGTCGGGAGAGACTAACATAGCTGTCATACCATGTGCTTTCTTCTCGGCTTCATTCTGCCAAAGGAGAGCGGGAAGGGTTTATCTCTTACCCTGTCCTTCAGCAGGATGCCAGCTGCTCCAGTGCCATGGCTCCCTCTGCCATGCCTGGCAGAGACTGGCTCATTTGGTCTTGGTGGCCGCAGCAGAGGCAGGATAGGGCTGGAGCCAAGAGAGAAATGCCGTGGAGCTTCCCTCTCGGTTCCTGTCCCATCCTGCTGCCTCCGCCATTGATTGCACACAATGGCAGCTTGTCAGGGCAGCGGGAGGCTGCTCAATTATCAGGCACCTCCACACCCCAGTGGGTCATGTTGTGCCCTCCCTGGATTGCATGCACCCCACTTTGGAGACGACTGCTCTAGCCAAATAACATTCAGACAGTCCTCTCCTCTCCAGTAACACCACCTCTCTCACAATGAGCAAACGGAGACTGACTCACAGCAAAGCTTACTCCCTCCCTCCTCCTCCTCCTCTGCCTTCTCTCCTCTCCCCTTCCTCCCTCCTTCCTCATCTTCTGCCCCTCCAGGTGGCTGGATCTGTCTCAAATTAATACATTTGGTGCCTCCGCTCCTCCCCCTCCCCCCTCCTCCCCTCCCTCTGTGTGATCTTTCACAAGTTGATACATTTTGGAGAAAGCCTGTCTGGGCTGCTCAGAGGGCATAAGAAGAGCTATGACTCTCCGAGGCGGACAAGGTGATTCATCGACAAGCTGCTTTGCTTCGCGGGTGCCTCATTGCGATTCTGATCTGGTTCTGATCGCGACGAGGCACCTCCAAATCATCCCGCTTTGCTTCGGTATTTCGGCTTTGGACCGAAGCAGTGCACAGACCTACTTCTAAGAAGAGAAAGTTGCCTCCTGTGTATTATTGCTGTTTCAAGGAACTGTGAGTCAGGCCATATTTTCTTCAGTCCTGGTGATACATTCTTCATTATATCTCTGCTCATTTCTTGGCTGCTTCTGAGGCATGTGCCGTTAATGCTGCCTCTGTAATTTGGGTTAACTCTTTGGTATTCACTTGGCACAGTGCCAAGAACCAAAGCCTAATTTAGTTCTTTTGGAGGAAGCCCAGCTGTGGCCGTGGGTCCCTGCCAGACTCCATGAAAGAAAGCAAAAAAAGCAAAGCATGTACTTGCAGTCCAGTTTTCTCTATAGACAGGCCTTTCCATAGACCAGTAATAGCCGGGGTTCCAAAGCTTTTTGGGTCAGGAGACACATTTGGAATTT
This sequence comes from Heloderma suspectum, assembly GCF_057233095.1. Lineage (NCBI taxonomy): Eukaryota > Metazoa > Chordata > Lepidosauria > Squamata > Helodermatidae > Heloderma > Heloderma suspectum. The sequence goes on along the minus strand of NC_139459.1, from coordinate 223,107,975 downwards.
TTGAAACTGTGTCATGGGTACTCTCACAAAATGGCTGCCAGGGGGTGGGTCTTGCCCATTCATAAAATTGCTGCCATGGTATGTCACAAAACACTCATTTCCCAGAAGGCAAACTGGTGAGCTGCCGCCGCCAGTTAAAGAAATTCCAGCAGGCTGTACTGAGGGAGATGAGAGGAGGAAGTGGGACCATTCCACCACCCTGTTGAAAGGCCTCCCTCATGAAGGCTTCTCCTCCCTCAACTGTCATCGCCAGCAGCCATTCCAGTAGACTGAGCTGAAGGAGATAAGAGGGAGAGTAGAGCCATTTCACCAGCCCTGCTGAAAGAATAGTTTCCCCCCCCCTTCCCTCCCCGTTCCTTTTTTCTGTGTGTGTCCTGTCTTTTTAGGTTATAAGTCTGTGGGCAGTTGACTGTCTTCTTTAACTGATTTTATGTAAGCTTTTCTGGGTGCCTTTTTGGCTGAAGAGTGGCATAAAAATACTTCAAAGAAAGAAAGAAAGAAAGAAAGAAAGAAAGAAAGAAAGAAAGAATTACTCAAGAATCTAAGTACAAGGCAGTGGTGGGTTCTGAGCTCCAAAACACAGAAAACTGTTTATGATATGAACCCAAATAAAGATGGTGCTGGAGGGCAGCACTTCACCTTGCAGCATGCCAGCCTCCCCGTTAAAAACTTATTTTTCTTTTAAAGAAATAAAATAAAAATCAGGAGGAGCTGGGAGCCTGGTGGGCCCAAAAGAGCTGTCCTCAGGCACATTGGGGCCCACGGGCTCTATGTTGGAGACCCCAAGGTATAAGGGCTTATGACCATAAGAGCTGCCATGGTGAGCAGGACTTTTGGCCCATCTAATTTGAAATTCCAAGCTAGAAGGGCTGCTGGTCTAACCCAGCAAGCCACTTCTTGGTTTCATGCAGTTGCATGCCTATCAAATGTAGCCAGGAGCTTTTCTTCTGATACCAGGTAGGGAAAGATTTTAGATGTGTGTGTGTGTGTGTGTGTGTGTGTGTGTGTGCGCGCACTGGAACTAATATGATCTGTTGCTGGTTTCTTTACATCAGTTTCTAATTAGAGATAAGAGCATTTCCTGGCAGGGGAGGGGAGCAGGGCCTGAGAAGGAAACTGCTGAGTGATTCAGGCCTGCTTACTTCTAAGGTTTGTCCTCCTTACTTCTTAGACATGCAGTGGCTTGCCCTGCTTACTTCTGAGTAAATATACTGCTCATGCTTACTTCTGAGTAGACATGTAGAAGCTTGGTATTTGGGATGCTATTCAAACATACTGTTGAATGATCAGTCCTGCTTACTTCTGAGCAGACATGCAAGATTTGGCCTGTTTATTGATTTTAAGCCTATTCATTTTGGCCCTGCCCATTCTTCCTTTGGCCACACCCACTTTGCCTTTGGCCCCACTTGTAGATGGAATGTGCCCCTGCCCCAAGACCTTTCCCAGATTGGAATTCAGCCCTAGGTCTGAAAAAGGTTCCCTGCCCCTGAGGTAGGCCTTTGGTATGATCCTGCAGGCTTCTTCTTCTGTTCTTAATAATATCCCTGTCCTATAGTGCTGCAATCTTTTGAATCTTTCAAAAGAATCACTAGCATTCTTTTAAAATAAGGTGCCGTTCCTTAAAATTAGGCAGAACTACCAGACACTTACAAGGAGGAAATTGATAAGAATCTAGTGGCACTTTAAAGGCTAGCCTATTTATTGTGGCATCAGTTGGTCTTTAAGATGCCACAAGACCCTTTGTGGGTTTCAAATCTAAGCACTTAATGCAAAACCCCCCCCAACAAGATTTGGAACAATAGAAAGGAAAAGAAACAGTAAGGGAACTGAGTTTGCCAATGCAACCTTTCTATTTATGATTTCCCAAGGTCAATAGTAATCCCCACAGTTACCAGCGTATAAAAATTGATTCTTTCATGAAGAGATTGATGGCTTCTCAGTTGGGGCATCTTGGAGCAGCCCCTTTCTCCTCCTCCCAGTCAGCAGCGCAATTTATGAAGATGCTGCTGCTGCTGGTATATGTGTAGAGCGTAGGACTCAGCTTTTTATATTCATCAGGTCAAACCAGAGGCACCAGGATGCATTTATGAAAGAAGGATGCTACTGCTCCAGATTTATTTATTTTTTAATCTTAAGAGAGAGGCTATTATACCTCTAGACACACTGGCATTTGGCCAGAGAAATGTGAACTTTCTGAGCCTAGATTTAAGTTTTGTTTTTTTAGGATAGGAGGCAGCTATCTTAAAAAACAAACAAACCCCTGCCTCCTTATCCACCTTGCCAGTGTAAAATAGGCAGTGTGCTGCATGAGTCTTGCTTCCAGTAGGCCTCACTAGAAGAGTTTCGCCTAGAATGTGTCCCAGAATTCCTTTGCAGTGTGCACAGCAGATGAATCAATGTGAAATGGGCTCCCTAAAGATGGGATATTGGAACTCCATTGCTCCTGATCCGATCATGCATATCCAGGCACATGCAGCCTGGTCCTATGCATGTAAACATGGAAGTCAGCCCAGCTGTAGTCAGTGGGGCTGACTCCAAGTAAGTGTGCATAGGACTGAAGCCTTATGCAGTTAGCTCTATGAACACAATATTGGCAAAGTTAGTCATGAACAGGTCCCATGCTGAAAGCAAGGATAATGGGACTTGCATCTCAAATGGGTCTTTTTTTTCTTTTCTTTTTTACTCAAAACTAAGTCCCATGGAGTCCAGTGGGACTTACTTCCTAGTATGTATGCTTAGGATTGCAGCAGGAATCATAGCAAAAATCCTATTGATTTTGATAGGATGTTACTCAGAAATGCAAAGTGGCTAAAGAGCAGAGGTGGTCCTATTCACATAGGGGGGGGGGTCAGTGCCCCACCTCCCCAAAAGAAAATAAGAAAGAAAAAATTGTTTAAGAACAATTGCCCAGCCTTTGCCTCCCTACCTTTGCTACCACGTTGAGACTGTGTGAATGAGTTGGCTTCATATTTTTCTCGCGCCTGTGCAAATACTACACAGTACTGTAATGGGATTACTGTAATCCCATTTCTTTATTGTAATGGGATTGTTTTAGTTGTATTTTACGTTTTTAATTGTTTATGTGAGCCGCTTTGGGAGGGCTTTTCCCTGAATGATGACATATAAATATTGGAAATAAAGAAACCAAATCTATAAACACAAGCCTCACATTCTGTAGCCATTCCCCTCAGCTCAAACTTTGTCGTTCTCATTATCTGTGTGCACAACCTTAAATATCTTGCCTTTTAATTTGGCAGTCAAAGACAAAGAACACCAGCTGTCAATGCCTCTTGCTTCTCTTCCACACTTGGAATTCACTTCCTGAGCTTCCTGCCCCACCCTGACTTCTATGAAATTAAAGTTGAAGAAGTTCAACAGGGCTGTATATGTTCTTCTTCTTCATCTTTATTCTTAGCCATTCATTCTGGAGACTGAATTGCATATTTAAATGCCTCCAGTTGGGTCCCAACGGCCAGTGAGAATGGCATTGCACAGCAGCTAATCAGAGAAGCCGTCATTATCTGACAGTTATGGTTCTTCCCCTGCAATACTTCTCAGCTGCGGTATTTCACATGCGAGATGCCTGTACATGTCCCAGCTAGGCTGAGGCATCTGGGGTTGAATGGAGTGGCTTGGGAAAGAGAAGCCGACTTAAGCATTTCCCACTTATGTGTTAAAAGCAGAAGGAAAGAACAGGTTGGTCAGGGATGAAAGGAGCATGGGGTTCTTGGATGCAAAGGAGACACTTACGCAGGATTAGGAAGTCAGAGTGGAATGTCAGGCCAGATATACGTCCCCCCTGCTCTTCGGTTCACAGGATTGTCTTTATGCTAGTGCAAAGTCAGCTGCACTTTGGCCACACAACTGACTTGTGATACACCTGAGGGTCTATTGCAGGGGTAAAGGACCTCAGGCTTAGGGACCAAATCTGGCCCTCCAGGGTTCCCCAGAAGGCCCCACCCCCTCTTCCTCTGGCCCCACCCCCTGAGCACCAATCATTTGGTGGCTTCCTGGCTTTTTTGCAGTTTTTTCCCCATTCTGAAAGGTTGAAATGCCTCTCCTAAGGCTTGGTTGCTGGTAGCAAGAGCTTTAAGCTCCAATTTGGGATGCTGGAGAAATTCATGATGGATTAAAATGAGCTCGGATTTCTGAGAATTCAGCCTGTGGAATCTGCTGCGGAGCGACCCCCTCAGGCCCTGCAGAGTCTATGGACTTTTAGATGATTTTTTTACTTTCCTGAAATTTACTCATATAAATCCGTAGAAAAATACATAAGTTTCTGCTGAGAAAACGTAGAATGGAATAGGGGACTAAATATTATGTACTGAGGTAAATTAAGTAAATACTTACGTAAATATTTACATAATTATTTCCGTATTTTTCCACATGATGGAAAAAAATTCGCATCCGTCCGTGGGCGGATGATGGAACGAAAGGCACCTGACAATCCGCAAAACACAGAGGAAGCGGATTTTACACAGTCCGTACATCCCTACCTCCAATATGCTGGTATGTTTTGGTTTTGGGCCCTGCCTCTTTTGCCATGGGCCCTGCCCACCACTGGAATGCAGCCCCTGAGAACTCTTCAAAAATGGAGTTTGGCCCTCAGGCTGAAAGAGGTTCAATACCCCTAGTCTATCACACTGCATTTGATCTGTGCAACTGACCAATTGTATCTGCATTGCAGATGGGTATTGGTGTTTCCTCTGTTGCAGGAAATGTGATTAATACAAAATTAATACAAAAATAAATTTGCTCTGCTGATTTGCACCACATTGCTCCTCTTTAAACAAGTACATTTTTGACAAGGGATGGTTCATCAAGTCAAATACATTTTAGTGCCTGAGGCAGAAAATCGAAATGATATTTATTTTCCTATTATTGTATTTAGCCTGTTTTTTCCCCCCTTGTATGCTGATGCTATGTTTCTCTCTTGGTGTGTATTTTTAGTCTGATGTATTTGCAAAAGCCTGGTTGGCTACTGAGCAATAATCTCTGTATCTCTCTCTCTCTCTCTCCATCCATCCACTAAATGGTGCAAAATATAATAAACTATTTGCTACCCTTTAATGGTACCACAGAATCTGCCATGTGAGGCTTGGGCCTACTCATCCCACTTCATAGTAGAACTGGGCTTTGTTGTGATGTGAATAATAATAATAATCAATAAAAAATTCACTGTAAAAAAAGGGGTGTGGAACCCATTTCAGCATGCAGGCTGAGTTCAGTTTTGGAGAAGCTCTTGGTGGCTGCATTCCAGTGGTGGGCAGGGCTGAAGGCAAAAGGGGCAGGGCCAAATACCCCCCCCCCGCACACTGTAGCTTATAGCTCTCACTGCCAGTAGCTAACCCTTAGGAGAGGCATTTCAACGTTTTAGAAGGGTGGAGAAGCATGCCAAAGCCAAGAAACCACCAAACAGTCAGTGGTTGGGGGAAAGGGGTGGGGCCAGGGAAAAGGGTGGGGCCATCTGGGGAACCTCAGTGGGCTGGCCTGGGACCCTAGCTGAACTGGATTTGCTGCTTGGGCCTGAGGTTCAACATCCCTGCTGTAAAACAATGGTACAATACAACACCCAATGAAAACCAAAAAACACAATTTGATATTGTCCACAGCTCTAATCAGCTCAAAGAGCAGCTTTGCTACTATTTCAACAGTCAAAACTTATGGTTGTGGTTATCATCCTATCATCCTCGTTCTAAGGAACTCCAGGGATTGCAGATTTGTGACTGTGCAGAGAATTGCCTCTCAAGAGATCCCAGGGCTTGTGCAGGGAAAGGCATGAGTATTAAAAGCTTTGCAGTGTAAAGAGATTAATTATTAAGGAACAGGCCCAAATGGTGAGAACTGTGGAATGTTGGGTCAAGTTTCTCAGGAATGCTGTGAAATGTCCATCTTTGCTGGTTTTTAAGAGGAGGCTGAAAAGTCTGTCAGGGACATTTTAGGGGTATGTGTGTGTCTGGGGACACTAGTTCATGTGCGTCTTTAGGCTGTTACCCAGCATGAACCACATCTGCCTGCCTGTCTTCTCCCTCCTGACAAAGCTCCAGGGTGGTTGAGGGGGCAACGTGGCTTCCGTTCTGTGTACAACAGAGATCTGGAACCTCTTCCAGCCTGAGGGCCGCATTCCATTTTAGAGAAGCTCTCAGAAGCTCCCAGCGGTGGGCAGGGCCAAAGGCAAAAGGAGGTGGGGCTGAACACAAAAGGGGCAGGGACAAGAGTCCAAACGTGCCAGAATACTGTAGCTTAGAGCTCTTCCTGCCAATAGTTCAGTTTTAGGAGAGGCATTTCAACCTTTTATAATGTGGGTGAAAACCTGCACAAAAGCTGGGAAGCTGCCAATCAGCGTTTGGGGGAAAGGGGGTGGGCGGGCTGGGGGAAGGGGTCGTGGCCTTCTGGGGAACCCTGGAGAGCCAGATTGGGACCTTCTGAGGGTCAGACGTGCAAACTCAAACATTCAATAGCATACTGCTGAGAAGGCCTCAGGCTCCAAAATACAGGACCCAAGACTGCTGTGTATTAAATCAGAAGCACAGTTTTCAAAGCAGCTAATCAGAAATGGAAGAACTGTCTGCAAATTAACTGTGTGATGATTTCATTTCCATTGCAAATGACACCACTTTTTTTTTTTTTTTTAAGAAAAGCTAATCAACTAAGCAGCCATTTTTACAAGGTTTTAAAATAACCCTGATGGCCCTTTTGCTTCTTTGTCACATATCAAGTTCTTAAACTAGCCTCTAGTAAGTAAAACTCCTAATATTACTGTGAACCCTTCTTCACTACTATCAGACCAGATGTTCTTGGCTAGATGTCTGGTTAGCATTTTAATGCAGTCATATAACTTTTCACAACAAGAACTTGATGTTTCTCATCAAGTGGCACTGTCAAGCTTTGTTCTTTACCAGTTGCTGAAGGCTTCTTTGCGCAGATGTTCACCAATGGTTTCAGGGGTTGCTTAGGAACCAGAGGATGTGAAGGGTTTCTGGATTAGGTTCTGTGCTTCTCCCCTTTATGTCTGGGAGGAAGGTTTGAGTCTAACTTCAATTTGCAAGTTTACGGATTTTCTGATACTCCTTGATTAGTCTGTTCTGGATAGTCTGAAATCTATGCAATGCACAGAATACTATATCTGGTGAAATCACTAATTTCCTTCAGGAAAAGTTTTAGACTGAGATTGGATAGGGCTCAAATACATTCACTTTTCAAAATTCAGTGTGCAGAATTTGCTAAAACAGATTTTGAGATAAAATATTCTAATATAGAAATACATTTCCTTCTTATTTCCTCAACAAAATCCAAATACGAATTGCTAGGTCAGTACTTGCCCATTGTTATCTCACCTTTAAAATGGACATGTAGCCTTTGGAATGCCACAGAAAATCAAAGCCAGGATGGTGAATTGTCTCTATGGAGCCAGCCTCAAGTTGCCATTAATTCTGAGGACTGCGGGATGATTCTGAGTGTATATTTTACCAACATCACTTTTTAAACTTGTTACGGTAGACATATGTTCAATGCAATGTGAGAACGGTGGTGCAATGATCCAGGACTGAGAACCCTCAGAGTCTGAGTTCTCCAGCAAGATCAGCAACTCAGAGGAGGAGTCAGAACTGTTCCCCAGTTCATCTCAAGTATGGCCCTCAACCTTGGATCCTGCACCTGGTCCATTAAATCCTGGGGAAATGGACTCTGAGGAGTCAACCTCAGTCTCCCCCAGTGAACAGGAGGGCCCTGTGGAGCATTCCTCAACCATCTCCTCACTGCTTAGGAGAAGCTAGTGACTGTGGGAAAGGGCACTGCCCCTTTAAGGAAACCAGATTCAGCACTTGAGGTGGTGGAGCGCCAAGAAGGACTCTCTTGGCCAGGCTAGAAAAGCCTTCCAGTTGCTCCAAGTTTGTGCTGGGGTAGCTTGTCTTTTCCTTATTATTTATGTATTTATTTAATTAATAATACTTATATGCTGCTTAATATAATATAATTTTGAAACAGCTTTATTTTAAATTGCATTTATATCCCACCTTTTTTCCTCCAAGGAACCCAAGGCAGTTTACATAATCCTCCTCCTCTCCATTTTATCGTTATAACAACCCTGTGAGGTAACAGCCAGTGTGGGGTAGTGGCTAAAATGCTGGACTGGGAGTCAGGAGATATGGGTTCTAGACCCCACTTGGCCATAGAAGCTTACTGAGTGACTTTGGGCCAGTCACAGACTCCCAGCCCAACCCACCTCACAGGGTTGTTGTTGTGAAGATAAAATGGAGGAGAAGGAGGAGGATTATGTATGCCACCCTGGGTTCCTTAAGGAGAAAAAAAGGTGGTATATAAATGTAATGTAACTTGCATTCATGAATGAATGAATGAATGAATAGGTTAGGCTGAGAGTCAGTGACTGGCCCAAAGTCAGCCCGTGAGCTTCATGGCCAAGTGGGGAATAGAACTGGGATCTCCCAAGTCCCAATCCAACAATATAACCATTGCATCACATTGGTTTACATGCAAAAATATTAAAAATGTACTGTTAAAATGCACTGTTAATAAACAATTACATCTACAACAAAGACAAATAAATAAGGACTATGGAATTGTTTTACAGAAACAATTGCTGTAAAATTGCTGACCATGGTACTTAATTCAAGTGGAGAATCCCTGAGCCAATACCTGCAGAATTGTCCAAGGTCCTGAACCCACCCTGTTCCATATCTACACCAGTAAACTGACTTGCATTGTCCCATCGTCTTGCCTGGGATGATTGAAACTCTGATGGAACAGGGCCAGTGCCAGAATGTCAGGGTAAACACACCCGTACAAACTAACCCTTTGTCCAAATTTCCAAAAAGGGGGAGGCGAAGGGAGCCCTGCCCTTCTTTGTTTTCTCCAGTGCTCCACAAGGGCCCATGCACAGAACCTCCTGTTAAACTGTACACAGCCATGCTAGTAGCTATGATCTGGATCCAGAGGGTCCCTTCTGTGAATGGAAGGGCTCCTTCTGTTCATGGATGTGAATGAAAACCAGCAGTCTCCTGCTGGAAGAAAGGAGGAGGTGATTTTTGCTGATTCCCCCTGCAGCCCTTCTTGCTCCATCCCACAATGTTTCAGAGAGTCCCGCATCCCTCCAGAGAAGCTTCTCAGGGGGTTGCAGTGGGAGGGAGAACTTAGTGAAAATGGCCTCTCCTTCCTTCCTCCAGTAGGAGAGTCCTGTGAGTGGAGATAGCATTAGGCCACAATTTGGAACCTTGTGCATGAAAGTCTCCTACCCAATCCTGTGCCCTGCAGCCCAGAATCTGCCTGTTTCTGATGGACAAGCTGCCTTGAGAGGATTCTAACCTTCAAAGTGGCCTAAATCTAAATAAATAAAGAATCCCCCTCTAAACTTATTTTCTAAGAGCATATTTAGCTTGCCTTGTGCCTCTCTGATTTCACCTCTTGTCATTATGTACCCCCTTCCTCCCCTTTGCATATGGCTTCTTGAGTTTCTTCTGAACCATCAGGAATGAGAACACCTCTGTGTATAACTAATCTATTTCATGTTTTACAATGAAGAACAACAACAACAAAAAAGCACCAATCATTCACATTATTTTCACCCTGCAAGAAGCAGTGGATACTTTTAACACAATTGCAACCTTTGTACAGCTTTGGGGCCATTAAACAAATGAGCATGAGAGACCAGGTCCTCTTGCTGGTGGTGGTGGCAGCATGGCTGTGGAATACTTTCCTGGTAGAGGTTTGCCAAGCTTCTCCTTTGCTGCCTTTTAGACAGAAAGTGAACACATTTTTATTTCAGCAAGCTTGCAATGAGCAGTTCTGCTCCTGTCCTAAATTGGTTTTTAATTTACAGAGCAATCCAAAGTGGGTAGGGGAGGAAAAATTGACAGTGGAGGAACAAGCATGCCTGGAAGGAGAACAAGTATGCTAGCTCTGGGGCTCATGGACTCCCATCCCCATTCTAGGGATGTGTTGGGGGAATGGGAGCTTTGGATCCAGTGGATCCAAAGCCTCCTCGTATCCACCCCCAGAATGGCCCAGAATGGCAGAACAGGTGGTGGAGGTTTCTGTGCCTGCAAGGAGGAGGCTTACAAGAACAGATCTCCTTCTCTGTGGGGGGAAGAGAGAGATTCACGCTATTATATGGCCTCTGGGATGCCCTCCCAAGGACCTTAGGACTGAAGCCTTAGTCTTATTCTTAAACATAATTTTTAATAGCGACGATTGAGCTCAAGGTACCTGAAGGTTTGCCTGTCTGTTCTTTGAGATCAGAGAGCCTTCTCAGAGTTCCCTTGCCATCAGTGGCTTTATCAGTAATGGTACCCTGGCTTTGGAATGTTCTCTCCAAAGAGGATTGCCTGGCACCTGTTGTGATGTCTTTGCAGAGCCAGGAATTTTAGCTTTTCTACTTTTGTTGACCTGCTTGATTTAGATGCTGCTTTTATTTTATCAACTTGCTTATTGATAATGTCTTAGCCTATTTTAATGAATCAAGGCAGAATCCTATGCATGTTTAGACAGAAAAAAGTCCTACAACTTCCAGCATTCCCCAGCCATTCCCCCTGGCTGGAGAATGCTGGGAGCTGTAGGGCTTTTTTCTGTCTAAACATGCATAGGATTGCACCCTTAGTTATTTTATGCTGTTTTTAATATATTATTGCAAGCTGCCCTGATAATGTCCTTGAAGGTCAGAGTGTAAATAAATAATAAATAATAAATTAAATTGGTGGTGGTGGTGGTGGTGGTGGTGAGAAAAGCCAGATTTGCTGTTTTAAATGGTGAACTTGAGAGGATGTCTGGCTGGGCTGGCTCTGCTGAAAGCACAACAGATATTGTTATTGTCTTGGTGGCCCAAAGGGCCAAGTTCTGGGGACCTGGGGAAGGTGTTCATGCCTTGCAGGGTGGGGGGAACCTTTCCCCTAAACCATTCAGGCAAATCTTTTTCCAATGCTAAGGCACCAAAGAAAATCCATGGCAATGTGCAGCAAGTCCTTCTGAATAATTAAACCACAGGAAATTAATATTTCCTACTTTAAATCTGAATTGGGGTATTTGTAATCACAATTTTATTGAAGCATTAAAAATTAAAGTGTGTCTTGAGGTTGCACTTTCGGTACGTGCTGCATTAAGTCCTGGACAAAGAGTGAGTAAAGCTGAGACTCAAGAGAAGGAGCCAAACTGCTGGCTAGACACCTCTGACGAAAGATGGGGGCACATGCACATGCAAGGCGGTTTTGCACATTCCTGTTGCACACTGTGCTGATGGATGAGAGCGGTTCTTCACAGGGATCTTAGCTGACTGAGAAATGTGTGCCACTGCCATTATCCACATCAAAGGGGAGATTAATGAAAGCAGCCTTAATTTAGGGACTCCAAGTCGATGTCTGCTATCTGCTGACCTTGCTGTCCGACTGTAACTGAACTTCTTGCACTGCTTACTAAGCCTGCTCCTGCTGGCCACAAATGCACCTGACCTCTGTGCAGATGAATCCTCAACCGGGTCAAAGCTCAATGGCAGAGCCATGTCTATAAAGGCCCCAGATGCAATTCCTGGCATTTCTGGTTTATAGGACTGTAGCCAGTAGGGCTGCGGACTGAACGAGACGTGACACTAAACGTGTCACTTGGAATCACATCAGTTATTTTATTTTTCTTCCTTTAGTTCTTTTTAAAACGGTACTTTTGTCACCACAGCCTTATACTGTGTACTGACTAAATGTAATCTTCAATTAGTTAATAAAAAATGGGGGGTGGAAATAACTTGATAATGATGATTGCAGCAGGTCTCTGAGGGTGGGGGAAGGTTAGTATTAAGACTGAGGGAGGGGATATTAAACCCTTTCCTCTCCCCTGCAGTCCTGATGATGGAGACACACACACACACATGCACACATGCACGTGCGCGCGCACACACACGCACACACACACACACACACATGTTGCTATTAGCTCTGAGAGGGAAGCCTCCATTAGTGCCAATGGAGGCTTCCCTCCCAGGGCTAATACGAGCGTTGGGGGAGGCATTTTTGTCAGAACTGCAGTGGGAGAGGAAGGGGTTAACACTCCCCTCCCTAAATGCTGTGGTCCCAGTGAAAATCTCTCCCCCTGCCTACTACTAATTGGACATGATTCCAAGTGACACATTCAGCATCACATCTGTTTTGGCCCGGAGGAGGCCTTTGCCTGAGAGCTTGGAGTGCTCCTTCAAACTAGAGTGGAGAGTCCTTGCTAAAATAGACCATTGGCCTGAGAGCTCCTATTATAATACTTTGGCCTTTCTCAAGATTCAGACTCCTGCAGAATGGTGGGATTTGTTCTCCTCTCATCACTACCACATCCCCCAAACTGTGAGTACAGCAGAGATACCTGCATGCAGAAATACTTTGCAAGGCACAGTGTGGTGCTGGAGGATAAATGAGATCTTACGTACCTCTCCCTCCATCCTAACAAGCATTCAGAGATCACAAAACTGGAATGTCATTTAAAAAGAAACAATTAAACACAGATGTTCTCCATCATATGCACTCCAGGGAATAGATGTGACGTGCTTTTTGCTTACTGCTAACTTCCAACTATGTCTCTTTAGAATAAAAAGCAAGTCAGAGGCAGTATCTCTCATGTATAATCCAAGCACAATGCCTACTACTGCCCAAGCATGGCCTGAATTTCTTCCTGGTTGTGGATAGGGATGTACGGATTCCCCACCGTCCATTCTGGTGGGGAATCTGTGGGGGGGAGGGAGGCGATCCGTTCCTCCCCCTGGAATTCATGTGGAGCGGTTCCGCTCCATGAGGATTCCACAGAGCCGATGGCCACCCCGTTCCACTGTCTGCATGCCCCGGATTCCCCCTTTTTTTCGGCCAAACTTACGTAAATAATTCCATAAGTACCGCCGAAAAATCCTTTCTGCACACCTGCCGTCGGTCTCCATAAGCCTTGGGTCATAGGGAAAATGCCTATTTATTTTCATAAAAAGGGTAAAGCCCTTCACGGGGATTCTCCACATAACTTCCGGTCACCTGACCTGACCTGACCTCACCAGACCTGTCCTGACCTCACCTCACCTGACCTCACCGGACCTGACCTGACTTCACCAGACCTGACCTCACCTCCACAGACAATAAACAGAAAAGATGGAGGATTTCCGTGGAGTTCAAGACTCAGCTCCAGCGAAAGAAAGCCTCGGGTCACAGGGAAAATACCTCATAAACAGGGTAAAGCCGTTCGCGTTCTTCTTCCCCCATTTCCGATTTACGGATTTCTTTTTGTAATTATTTTCAAAAAGTCCGCCATTCAGCAGACAAAAAAAAGGGGGGGGGTCCACGTGAGCTCTGGTCCGGGTCGATCAGGCCGCTCTGTTCCGAAGAGGATTCTGCGGACCGGATTTGTCAGAATTCAATCCCATTTAAAATTCATGTGGAATTCTCTGACATCCCTACTTGTGGAGTATATGGGTATGGTTGCCATTAGGGATGTGCGAACTCCCCAATGTCTGGTCCGGGTCAACGGTGTCCATCATGGGAAAATCTGGCCCTCTTGGGACTCAGTAGATTTCCCTGGAGCCCTGTTGCATCCTCTTGATTTTGCATGGTTTGTGTTTATCTTTAAACAGGGCAAAATACGCCAACTGTGGCTGCAGTTAGTGTATCTTCAACAAATTATAGCCATAATTAGCGTATTTTATGCCATTTACGGCTGTAAAGTGCTTAGTTATACATAAATTACAGCTGCTACAGACTCTGCAAGTCAGATTCCAGGAATCTGACCTCATTCAGGTCTCTAGCAGATTTCTCCAGCATCCCTAGTTGCCATCTTTAAAAATTATTATTATTGGCCTTGCTTTTGTGCTTTTAACAGTAAGAACATAAAAAGTGTCCTGCTGGATCAGACCAAGGGTCCAGACTTGTATAGTATTCTGTTCACAGAGTGGCCAACCAGTTGCGCATGGGAAGCCCACAAGCAAGACACGAGTGCAACAGCACCCTCCTGCCCATGTTCCCCAGCAACTGGTGTACATAGGCATACTGCCTCTGATACTTGAGGTAACATATAGCCATCGGGACTAGGAGGCGCTGATAGCCAGTGTCAGTAGCTAGATATGCAGAAATTAACAAGGTGAAATTTCTCCCACCATATAACCTTCATCTGCTCAATTTCTGTGTATCCGGCTGCTGTAAAATGGCACAGGAGCAGGGTTGGTCAATAGGGGTGGGGGCAAACCTAGGCATAGTTTACATGACCAAGATGGCTGCCCTGAGCTGCATACAGGCTGCCTTCCACATCCCAGTAATCCAGCCTGAAGGGTATGTTAGCAATGTTGTATAGGCCCAAACATAAGGGATGACCTTGTGTTGGCTTGTTGCCTGTTGGTGCTTGTTGCCTGTTGTGGACTGTGGATGGCAAAGGGTCCCTTTCCACTCCTCTCTTTGTCCTGTTATAAGGTCTGCAGTGGCCCGTTTTATATCTCATCAGTGCATGCCTCAAGCACTTGAGTCCTCTGAACAGGATGTAAAGTTACTTCTGTATAGAAGGGGTGTTGAACCTCAGGCTTGGGGACCAACCCTAGCCCTCCTCGGGTCCCTTTCTGTCCTCCTAGGGGTGCCCAGATGCCCATGCTACCAGACGGTTCCCACTTTCCTCCTGCCCCCTGATCATTTGGTGGTTTCCCAGCTTTTGCAGTTTTCTAAACGGCTAAAATGCCTCTCCGAAGGCTTTGTTACTGGCAGCAGGAAGAGCTTTAAGCTAAAATATGCTTGTATTTTCAGCCAAGCCCCTTTTGCCTTTGGCTCCACCCACCACTGGAATGTGGCCCCCGAGAGCTTCTCCAGAATGGAATTCTGCCCTCAGGATGAGAACGGCTCTGCTCCCCTGCTGTATAGTGTTATGGTTGCTGCCTGACCATTCCTTTGTTAGGGTGTATGTGCATGTGCGAGAGAGAGTGCAGTTTCTAATAAGGGTCAAATGTTAAATATGTAAGATGCTGTTTTTGTTTTACTCAAAAGCAAGCATGCCCCCCCATCCAGATCAGGACTGCAGTGCCTGAGGAGGCTTAATATTTCCATCCCCCACCTGCAACGCCTCCCCCAAATTCCACACTACTGCCACAGCAGTTATCAGTAGTAGAATTAGCTAAAACCATGCAGGAAGGCAGCCGTGGGAGTCACAGCTACCCAAGTTGCTTTCCTGGCAATTTTCTGCCTTGTGGGAATGACTACTTGCCTCTGCTTAGGCTCTACACGAAGACACCATAAATCTCCTATGCTCTCTTCTTCAAAGGAAACGACACTGATAGTGCCTCCCCTGGAACTTCCCACCATTTGGAGAGGTGGGGAATTAATTCTTTTTCTCCAGCAAAAAAGAAAAGAAAGAAAAAGGTTGGCTTTAGCATTGACCACCATAAGCAGCATCATGGGTACAGGCAGAGTTATCTTTGGCTTGTCAGTGGATGGATGGAGACATTAGGCTATGCTCCTGTGCCCACAGACCGGAGGATAAATTTGCAGGTGGCACAGTGAAAATAATTACTCTGTTGCAAAAGATTTTCGGCCATGCTGTTTATTATGTTGTTGTTGTTGTTCAGTCGTTCAGTCGTGTCCGACTCTTCGTGACCCCATGGACCATAGCACGCCAGGCCTTCCTGTCCTGCGTTCTCTCCCGGAGCGTGCTCAAGTTCATATTCATTGCATCGGTGATGCTATCTAGCCATCTCATCCTCTGCCGTCCCCTTCTCCTTTTGCCTTCAGTCTTTCCCAGCATCAGGGTCTTTTCCAGGGAGTTTTCTCTTCGCATTAGTGTTTATTATGAGCAGCTGCTAAATGCTTCCACACAGCAACAAAAGATGACAAGGAGGTGAGAGACAGCGAACAACGTCCAAGGCAGATGTTGACTGCTGATTCTGTTAGGGGGTTGGAATGGGGGTTATTGCCTTCCTCTTGATGGCAAGGAAGCAATAGGTGGTCTCTCCTGAAGCTTGCAGTCCCCCTTCCTGTTTTTCATTTTAGTATATAGAATGCAGAGGGCTCTCCTTGTGTCAAAGCCTTGTTTTGCTGACAGCTCGTGCCCAAGCCCTGTCCTGTCCAAAATCTGTTATGTCCAAGGCAAGCAGGCAGTGGTCCTAGGCTGGGGACTTCACAGTGTTAACACTGCTTATGAAAGACAAGCCATGGGGAATGGATGGGGCCTCACCAGCAGTACATGACTGGCTGGCATGTGCATTCTCACACATGTAACAGCCTTTGTGAAAAAGAAAATCTACTAGCAAGCAGAGCAATTTATCTCCCACAGGCTCAGAGTCCTAGACCGGATCTGAATGTCTTCCACAAGAGGCTTGCAATTCTTTTGGAGAGAGGCAAAGCTTTGAATAAAAATGATGTCTAAAGGATTCTGGATAGAGAAGAGATGTGTTCTATTCATATGTATGTGTGAGTGTGTGTGTGAGAGAGAGAGAGAGAGAGAGATGGGGGTGGGGGCTCTGGTGTTGGAGGGACCCAAAATGTGAGAGAGGACATACCATTTATATACAACAAGAGTGCAGAACCTCTTTCAGCCTGAGGGCCAAATTCCATTTCGGAGAAGCTCTTGGGTGCTGCATTCTAGTGGTGGGCAGGTCCCATGGCAAAAGCGGGCTGGGCCCTGTAACCTCAAATACCAGCACGCTGTAGCTTGAAGCTCTTCCTGCCAGCAACCACACCTTGGCAGAGGCATTTCAACCTTTTAGAATTTGGCGGGGGGGGGGGATGGGGACTGCACAAATGCTGGGAAAACACCAAACAATTGCTGGTTGGGGAGAAGAGCTGGGGCTGGGGAAGGGAGTGTGGCCTCCTGGGTAACCCAGGAGGGTGAGATATGGCCCCTGGGGCTCAGGTTCTGCACCCCGGGTATACAATGCCTGTGGTGTAGGTGATTTGGCCCCTTGTCTCCCCTTCCAGTCTATGACAATCCTCAGTTCTTGTTCTCCACAGCTCTGTCTGATCAAGGCCCCTTGGCAACTCCCATAAGGGGCGTCTCATAGCCTGGTCGAACTGAAATGCGATGAGGATTATAGCTTATCTCACTCAAGATTAAAGTGACCATCCACTTTGTCTCTCTTTTGGCTGATGTGCATACAGCACACAAATCAAATGCTCTGCCCCCCCCCCGCCCCAATGTAACCTCCTATTTTGGAGGGGAAAGGTGAGCACAAGAAAGTACAGCGGGGGAAGGCAGCATTCAGCAAAATCAAAAAGGTGCCAAGATAAACTGATATTTTTCTCCTGATTTTTTTCTTCCATTTCTAGACAGTTCCTAAATAGGACAACATTGTCAACACAGGAGTGTGCTGTTGCTCTCTTGCTCTCTCCCCCCCCCGCCCCCACCAGCAAAGAGGTTTTGTGCTTTGGCATGCATAGCTAGCGCAGAGGCCCAATGAACTGTTTATAACCATAGCAGCGCAATCCTATGGACGTCTAGTCAAAACTGAGTCCCACTGAGTTCAAGTAAGTCCTTGGGGAAGGACTGTAGCTCAGTGGCAGAGCACCTGCTGTGTATGCAGAAGGTCGCTGGTTTGACCCCTGGCATCACCAGGGTGAGCTGAGGAAAATACCTGCCTGAAACCCAGGACAGCCACTGCCAGTCAGTGTCGACAATATCGGGCTGGAGGGACCGTGGTCTGACTCAGTATAAGGCAGCTTCCTGTGTTTCTAACCCCCAGGGAAGTGTGCACTGGATCGTGGCCTAAGTCATTCAATGCACAGAAGCAGAGCTATAGGGGCTCCTAGGGTGGCCCACTGAACAGGAAGGGGGGCGGGCTTTCTCTTGTGCCTTTAACAGTGGTCAGTGAAGGGGTTTGTGGCATGAAGCTAAGCTAGGCTCCGCTGAGGACAAGACCAAGCTGCCACTAAAGGTCTAGGAGCAGGAGTTGGTAGAAAAGCCAGTAACCCACCCTCCTGCTTTTCCTAAATGGTGCCCCCAATGCTTAGGGTGTCCATGGGCCCTCTATTTGAAGTGCTATCCAGTTCAAGTCCAGTCTAAAGATAAAGAACCATACGAAAGAAGAGCGGGGGCTTGAAGGTTGCCCATTAACAGTTAACACCTGGACCAGGGGTGGGCATGGTGGCCCTCCAAATGCTGCCCTAGCCAGCATAGCCAAAGGCAAATTGTAGGCCAAAATATCTGGAAGGCTACAAGTTACACACTCCTGACCTGGGCAGTTAGACTGAGCAGGCACAAGCCTTCTGGTCACAGTTTTCCTCACTAAGGTGAGATGTATTATTTCACTTACAGTAATTATTTCTAAATTTGCATCTATGCATATAAATCAACACATGCAAATTTTATGCAAATCAGCATCCTATTATGCCCTCTTTTGTAGTGCTGTATTTCCCCTTTTTTGGTGGTAGATAAGTGACCTATCTACTGATGCTCTGGAAACCTAAGGAATTGCAAGCTGTGTACAGTGTTACACTGTCTGTACAGAACCCTTTCTTGTTATCCAATTATCCTTTCATGTGCTTATTGCCAAGGATGACCATTGGAATATAATCTAAACATAATCTTGAAGGCAGAAAACAGCATTTGAGCCCACATTGGCCTAGTCTAAAGTGACAATTGATAGACATGGCTGTGTATATTAAATGGAAGCTGCTAATGTTGCTAGGTTATACCATGTGCTAAAAACGTATGTTCCTTATTTCAACTGAATCTTTTAACACTGGCAGTAGATTTAGAATAACTTCTAATAATAATGGTTTCTTTTCCCATGACTTTGTCAGCCTGGCAGAAACACAGTCACATTTGCTCATGCGCACACTCTGTCTTTCTTACTCATACATATGCACACACACAAAGAAATAGATGTTTTGCCTCCAACAAGAGGCAGAAATTCAACAGACACAGTTTTTTGTGACAGAGATGTGGGGATGTCAGAAGCTTCATTTGTTGAATTGCTTACTGTCATGCACAGTTTAAGGCACAGGAGCCTTCCTGGATGTATGCAGCTGTCTATCTACTAAAGCATCATTATAGGAAGGGTCTAAGCAGCTGAAGGGCCGCGGTGGCTTAGTGGTTAAGACGCTGAACTGCAGACCGGAAGGTCGGCAGGACAGCAGTTCGAGACCCTGGTGCCACGTGACGGAGTGAGCTCCCGTCTTCAGTCCCAGCTTCTGCCAACCTAGCAGTTCGAAAGCAAGAAATTGCAAGTATATAAATAGGTACTGCCTCGGCGGGAAAGGTAACAGCGTTCCGTGCACCTCGGTGTTCAGTCATGCCGGCCACATGACCACGGAAGCGTCTTCGGACAGCGCTGGCTCTTCGGCTTAGAAATGGAGATGAGCACCACACCCTAGAGTCGGACACGACTGGTTGGGGACACCTTTACCTTTACCTTTTACCTTAAGCAGCTGAACTCCACCATCATTCTCCATATTGCTATGAGCCCGTCTCAAACCTATTTTATTTTAGGAAAAGTTTGGCTTATTCCAATAGACCAAGAGTAGGCAATGTGGTGCCTGAACACTTTTCTTGGTGCCCACCAAGATGCCCTACCACTCCCACTTAAAAAAAAAAAATGAATACATTTTCTTACTGGCTGCTCCCATTGCTGTGAAATTGGTTTCTGTTGGTGCTGAAAACTGTGGGTTCAAAGGAGCTGTTTTGGTGTGTTGGGGCTCAGACCCCACCTCTACCTTGTAGTTTTGGGGGCAGGTTACTTGTCCATTGCCATGCCTCCCATGGCAGCCATTTTGTGGTGGTGCCCAGGACAGTTTCTCAAATTGCCAAATGTGCCCACAGCCCCAAAAGGCTGCCTAGTCCTGGAATAGAACATATATTGGTGGTCTTTTGCATGCAATCTCTAGTAAATGGGAAATGTTACATGGAAATGGACATAAAATATCAAGGACAAAGGACCTGATGGGGTTTTCCTGTCCTATGTTGGTGTTTGGCTAGAAGTTCTCACCAGGACAGTAAAATAAATCTGCTTCTGTTCTCTACCATGTGTCATTAAAAAAATGAAATAAAATCTTGTCCCTTTGGTAGGAGAGGCAAGGACATTTTAAAATATACAGTTTCATCTCATTTGAGAAATAGGAAATACCTGCTGGGATATGCTTCTGCAATAATGGAAGAAGGTATCAGTAGGGAATCAATAGAGGGTGTATGTGAGAGAGAGAGACAGAGAGAGAGAGAGAGAGCTTGCGCATGCGAGCCTTTGAATACAAATGCCTAAGTATATATGGTCTTTCACCACCCCAAGTAAGCCAAAGCAGGAAAGGTAGTGGAAACCAGTGAAGCATCCTAACTTTTCAATCCTATGTGTGCACATACCTTGGAGTAAGCCACAGTGAACATAATGGGACTTCTTTCTAAATAAACACACAAAGGTTTGTGCTGTTTAAAGGGCTTACTGATAATCCTTTTTGTCATTAAGGACGCAATCCTATACCCACTTACCTAGGACTAAGCACCATAGAACTTACTAAGACTTACTTTTGAGTAGATATGCATAGGACCGCACTGTAAATATAAAGTTTTAGAAACTGGTTATGCAAAGGCCTCTGTGTGTACTTGCTACTTTGTTGACCCAGGAAATGGGAAATTTGAAATTGGGATAGAAATCAGCATCATGACACCGGGCTGGTTTGCATGACACAACCAGACCCATGAGGAGTCACTTTCTCCTGAGGAGTCCTTCTTTGCAAACAAGCACTCCTTCTCATCGGAGCCTTGAGGTGACAATGCTCCTGGGGGCCAGGGGTTGCTCAGCCTCTGCCTCAGAGGCAGAGTCCCTTTTCCCTGACAGGGATGGACCTGCACCATCTCTCCTGAGGGCCCAGGCTCTTCCTGGTCTGGTGACAATGACTGATCCTGGGTGCCCTCAGTTTCTGGGGGTTCTAGCTCTTCCTCTGAGGAGGATTACTCCAGTGGGGGCATGACACAACTCCCAATCACCCTTATTGCCCCGATTGGAGATTGCATATACAACATGGCAACTGCATGCACCCAGAACACACCCTGGCTTATTGTGGGTTAAATAACCCATTGTGTGTTAACTCAAAATGACCAGGCCATGTCATGCTAACCAGGAGCTTTTCTACATGAGGCATTTATTGTGCACTTGTCATTCCTGACTCATGGTTATTTATCGGTTTTTTAGATGACGCTATGACCCTCCAGTTTCACTTCTGTTTTTTAAGAGCACTTTCCTGGATTTTTTAGAGTATGGAAAATGGAATATTATTTGTGAAAGTGAAAGAAAACGTATTTTGCTACCTGCATAATTGCATAATTATTCCTCTATAGTACAGCACCACCTAGAGGTTAAGTAGTGGAAAAGCAGGAAAGGAAAAGCTCTTTGTGTATAGCTTGGATCTCAGTTCTGTGATGAAACTGAAAGTAGCTACCCCGGATTAACAGCCTCATGTAGAAAAGCTCCAGGTCACTCTCAGCTTGCATTTTTAAAACATGCATGTCTCTAGACCTTATGTTTGTGAACATATGCTTTAAAATGTATTAAAAAGCAAAGGTAAGCCATGTTGGCCAAAATACAAATTCCAAAATCCATATTATTGTGGAAGCTTTCAGTATCTCCAGATCTCTTCATCAGGCAAGATGTTACAAGAAGTCAGAATGGGGAGGTGAATATGAGGGGAATAAACAAGGTGATAAGATGATAGAGCTCAGTTTGAATGGCTGCAAACCATCCTCCACCATATCACCTTAAGACTCCCAAAAGCTTGTGGATGGGCAATTTTATGTTCCAGATACCAGCACATCCTAGAATCTGTGACTGTAAAAACACAGGAGATGTGAATTTAGCAGAAAATGCTAATTCCGCTTGATCTTCCAGGAGCTGGTAATGATGAATTTCATTACTAGAAACAGGTCTTCTATCAATAACAAAATCTTTAAATCCATAGACCGTATCCTTTCCCCTAAACAGAGTAATCTCTGTACCCATTCTTCAAGTTAAATTTTGATTCTGAAAAGGAGAGGATAGAGGAGGAGGTCCCGTACTTAATTTATTTCTAAATTTATCACAAGCAACCTAGGAGTTGAGAAGATTTTCACAATTATATGTTGTTATTCAGTCGTTCAGTCATGTCCAACTCTTCGTGACCCCATGGACCATAGCACGCCAGGCCTTCCTGTCCTGCGCTTTCTCCCGGAGTGTGCTCAAGTTCATATTCATTGCATCGGTGATGCTATCTAGCCATCTCATCCTCTGTCGTCCCCTTCTCCTTTTGCCTTCAGTCTTTCCCAGCATCAGGGTCTTTTCCAGAGAGTTTTCTCTTCGCATTAGGTGGCCAAAATATTTGAGCTTCAGCTTCAGTATCTGTCCTTCCAATGAGCACTCAGGGTTGATTTCCTTTAGGATGGACTGATTTGACCTCCTTGCAGTCCAGGGGACTCGTAAGAGTCTTCTCCAGCACCACAGTTCGAAAGCATTGATTCTTCAGCACTCAGCCTTCCTTATAGTCCAGCTCTCACAGCCATACATTACTACTGGGAAAACCATAGCTTTGATTATACAAACCTTTGTCAGCAAGGTGATGTCTCTGCTTCTTACTATGCTGTCTAGGTTTACCATAGCTTTCCTCCCAAGGAGCAAGCGTCTTTTAATTTCATGGCTACAGTCACCGTCTGCGGTGATCTTGGAGCCCAAGAAAGTAAAATCTGTCACTGCTTCCATTTCTTCCCCTTCTATTGTTGCAGAACCCAGAGTCAGAGAGACCACGGAGTGAAGGAAAAAGAGATTCTTTATTTAACGCGCAGGCTTAAGGCTGGAATCATTTCCAAAGAGCCAGAAGCCCCGAAATACATCAGCACATTGTTTTTATAGACACTGTGACACATATGAAACGGCTCCTCCTCCCCCTCCCATGTGGGGTTGCAGTCCTCAACATTTCTTCTCCTAGCACTATTGTTTATAATACAAGAACTGGGTTATGGGGTAGCCATGATAAGGAGAGAACAGAAGAGAACAGCAGAGAACAAGATATACAATTGTATGACCTTTGACAAGATAAGGAATTCCTGTGTCTCGTCAGCTTACAACAATATATTCAAGGGAGAAAGAGCTCAGCAAGAACATGAAGCATGAGACTGCATGAGGCTACTTAGTCTGACCCCCGATATGGCTGCTACATTCCCCCCTTAAATGCATAATTTCATTACAATTATAGCATTTCTGATAACTATACAAAGCTTTTTGTGACATACATATTACTTAGCCTCTTGTTGGGCTATTAGAGCGTAGAGGGCAGCAGTTTTACTAGCTGAGACATAAAACAGATTGGTTAAACAGTGCATAAGACAAGGAACGCAGAGACATAACAGTATCTCTATGAACAACACTGGTAGAATTAGGATGAACAATGCTTTTAAGCCAGCTAAGATTTGGAAGCCAAGGGGTTAACTAATTGAGCTAATTGTTTTGTCTTATTGTTTTGTTAGCTACTATATTGTGCAGCTTGTTGATCTGTTCATCTACAGCATTGCCATTATCAGTTAAGTTAAAACAACAGAGCTTTTGGTGTGTTTCATAACTTAAATGATGAAGAAGGAAGAGGTAATCTATACCAGCTCTATTTTCTAGAACTGCACCTCTTAGATCACACAACTCTTTATTTAACAATGACAATGCTCATGAGGTGGCATTTATGCTTTTGGCTAAGCTGCAAGCTAACCGGTTGATCTCCAGACTATTAGCCAAGGCTAAACCTGGAACCCCAATCAGTGACATTGTTAAGGCCAATTTTTCTGAGTCAGAATATAACTGCACATGACTATTACAATGTTTAGTTAGTTGGAGTGCTCGAGGCTGCCGTCGACGGATTTTCTCGGGCCACAGGGGAAGAATTGGCACCATTTCAATTGGCGGCTGAGGCAACATGGGTAGTTATTAGACAAGTTGGCAGGAATGAATGACCAAGTGTGGGAACTACATATCTAAAACCATCCATGAGGCAAAAGTATGTGGGCATCATTAAAAGATATGTTTTGAATTTTATTACAGTGGAAGGGGGCCAGGGGTAGCTTTATATTTTCTGGAAATTTTTTTGACAATTAAGCATTCGTGCACACGTAGCATTTGTTTCAGCAATGATGGGGGTGCGTAGAGTGAACTCTGTAGGGGGTAGGATCTTTGCAACCACGTCCCAATTAGCATTTTGGGAATAAGTTAAACTTACACCATAAACTCTTAATATGGTATCTTTTTGAATTTTCCCAGGATGTCTACAGACAGGTATTAGGCAAGAGCTAATAAGCCTGTTTGCAGGTATACCTCTTGGCAAACAAAAATGTTTTACTCTCGTGATGTTAGCCAGGTGAAGCCAGTAATTATCAGCAAATCGCTGGGACAAACTTTCCCTTTCAGGGGCTGGCCCCCCTTTTTGCACCTTATTAAGGAGACACAATGCAACACTACTAACACTACAACACGCATGTTTGATCTTCTTTGGGATCTGACCGTACGCTGGGCAGCTATTCACCTGGCAAGCTGCAGTAGGGTCTAGTCCCCTTCTTCAATTCTCCAGTTGCAGGTCTGACCATACGCAGGGGGACAGTCTCCCAGTGTGTCCACAGTAAGGTCTAACCTGAGTCTTCTTACTGCTTTTTTAGAATGATTTTTAAAGGATTTTCAGGATTTCTGTTTACAGTCTACTCTCCCCCTCTCGCTTTCTTGACATGTGTGTAATGTATCCAGGGTTTAACTCCAGCTGCTTTCATAGCTGCGGGGGTGGAAAGTATGACAGTTTTCAGTCCTCTCCATCTGGGAGTCAAAGGGTTATTTTTCCCTCTTTAACTCATACTTTAACTCTTGGTTGGAAAGAATGAACTTCTGTGATGGGAATGGCTTATTTTTTAAGACAAAGCGACGCTGGGCTTGAAGAACTTTGCTCAGTGTTTGGACTTCTTGTTTAAGGCTAATGTTTGCTTGCTCTTGATGCCACTCCAGTGTCAATCATGAAGTCAATGTCACGGCCCCTCTCAAGCTGTCTCCCTCTTCGCCCATTCTGGCCCTTTTGGTTTTCTCTTTTGTATTTATTTTATTTGGGCATTCATGCCACTAATGTCTATCTTGTCCACACTGGGCACACTGGTTCTTTTTTAAGAATCTTCTGCCTCTGCCGGGTCTTCTTCTTTTTTTCTTTTGTCCACGTCTTCTTGGGCCTCTTGGTTGAGGGAGGGGGGTATACTGGCGATAGGCATTTGAAAGATGCTCCAAGTATGCTCTGGGGCCTCGGTGGCACCTTGCAGCACTTTAGACACTTTGGTCATATTAATTGACTTTTTCATACCTGCTTTCATGGCTTCTAACAGCAGGGTTTGATACTGGGTGAGGCGCTCTAGCCCCACTTGTGTTTTGGGATTCCAGCGAGGGGGGGTGTTTACTTACAAGGAGACTTTATTGGGTAACTTACAGCACACAGGTGTACTTAATGGTTGGATCAGACAGCTTCTCTGAACCACGAGCTATTGGGCTAAATGGGTTTTATACCATACATGTTACCTATGAGGCAACACAACACTAGCAAGCATTTTCAGCATAGGCTAGAAGTGTTTGGTTCTCAGGCACAGCTTCCTGTAAACAACTTCGCTTCCCAAAGTGCTTGATAACACTTTTATTTATTAGTATGGGAAGACAATTTTTTTCTCTTTCTTTTGCTTTCTTTTTCTTTGCTGATCTGCCTGTATTGCAGATCATGTTTCAAACTTTTTATATAAAACTTTCTGCTCCATGCACCAGCCTTGTCTCTTTATTTGTCTTTTTTTAAGTTAAACTCACTTACTTAAACCTTTCTGCCTTACACTTGTCCCAATGACACACATTTGGGATAGGCTCTTCTTCTCCTTCTAGTTACTTTTTTTTTATCTTAAAGAACTATTACATTATTGTGGCTACTTTACCCCAGGAAATAAGCTCCAGGCACAATCAGCTACTTTTAATTTACCCTGGGGGCAACTATGGTCACGCTTCTTTTCTACAAATGTTTTTTCTTTGCCTCTTGCCTTTTCTTTCTTCTTTTTTTCCTCCCTTCTCTATCTGTCTGCTACTTTCTCTATTTCCTTCTTTTCTACTTGCCTTTGTCTTTTCTCCTTGTCATCCATCGGGAACCACACTTAGTATTATTTGGAGCTGCAAATATCACATATATTTTATGATATCTAAGAAATCATAAAATATACACAACAAACTTTTTCTGCAATTTAACACAATGAATGGAAAACACTTTTTGCATGGTAAGGCATGATGGAGCAGATCCAGCAATCATACTGCTCTTCTGGCTGAAAGCTCAGGGCCCATTAAAATCAAGGGACGGGCATACTTACACACGCAAAGAGTTCTAGGTCACCATTTTTGCATCGGCAACTCTATGCTGCATGAGTTCTGGCAGAAGGAAATCTAAAAGTCATAGATCAAACTCAGCCTGCTGTACACTGAGCTGACTACAAACACAGACACACGGTCTACAGCGATGAGAGTTCAAGTTTATCAAAAGCTTCACAGCACTGTCCATGACAAGTCTTTGACAATTTAAAATTTTAGTCCATGTGCAGAGTGTCTCTAAAAAGTCCAGACAATGATGGAGGCAAACAGAGAAGGCTCTGGGCAATGAAGATGAAATGTTTCCAGCAAAGTCTCTCCACTTTTGCATCAGTTTAAAAAGGGGAAGTGTGGCCCTACACCCCTTCTGACAGACAAGGGCCTTTAACTTTTTAGCCAGGCCTCTGTCTAAACAGAGCGGCACAGCTCAGCTCTTTAGCCGTGATGCTTTAACCTGGGCAACTCTTCTGTAAATTCTATTTTACTTCTGTCAGGTTCTCACAGACATTTTAAAAACTTACTCTTTTTTTCCTTTTAACCTGGTACACGAAAGCACTGAAACACTGAGTGCCGAAACTCAGGACGCTGGGGGGTGATGGGCATCGCTTTATACTTGCATTTTTCAGGCAGCCATTAATCTTCGGGGAGGCGGTGGGGTGATTTGCAGGACTTCAAAGGCAAGCTTCTTAGTTTGTTTGTATTTGTAAATCCCAAGCTTAAAACAGGACACAATGAGGTACAGGGCAGCCAAATTCTTGCTTTGGCACGGGCAACAAATAACTCAGGTCAGCTTTCTTCACTGGGGTCTCAAGCAGGAAAACAGTCTTAATTTAAAGTTGTAACATCACTGACAGCGTCAGCCAGCCAGCTACACAGATCTCATTGTTTTTTAAGACAGTTGCTCCAATATCTTCTTTTCTTCTCAATCAGGTTGGGTCTCCCAGCTTACACAGTTTATTGCAGCTTTTAGGAGCATGGTAGTAGCGTGATTTTGGCTTGGCCAGGAACATGCTGTCTGGTTTCTCGGTCTCTTCAGCACAAACACTTAGGCAGTGTAACACTGGACACTCAAATCAGTGAGATTTCTTCATTGCAGGGAATCCCACGGCAAAAGCTTAATGGTTACGCTCTTCAGAAATCATTTAGAAATCATATATTCTGAATTTCTCTTCAGAAATTTTCAGTTTCCATTTCTTAGGGATTTCATCTCAGTTAGGCAAGGTGATGATGTTGCACAACTCAGAACGTTGTGGGCAATTTTCCTGCCCCCCCTCTCTCGGCGCGCTAGGCTAACAGCTACTTCTTCGGCCTTACACTCTCACGCTCCCATGCTTTGTTAAAAGCCAGACTGTCCTGCAACATTTTTCTAATTAACAGCCTCAGATCTTGTTCTTTTTTTCCTCTCAGCTCGACCTTGAGCTTTTTGCTGTTTTCTCTCTCGATTCTGAATCTTTTTAAAAAAACCTTTTTCCTTCTTTGTTTGACATACATCTCAAGGGGGTGCAAGTCTTGAGCAGTAGACGAGCTCGCCTCCCCTTTTTTGTGAGAACACATCTTTTTAAGGGTCACTGCCGATTTTATTAAATCTTCTGCCCAACACTTCAATTTTTTAGTTTCTTTTATTAATGCTGATTGAGGTGTAAGAGGGGAACCTCTCGATCCCGTAGAGATGAAAGTCTTGGCAGACAATATCTGGGAGTTGAGGACCGTAGCTGAAATCGGCGAATTACTGCCAGTGGGGCTTGAAACTGATGGCGACAGTTCTAAGTCAAAGCGAGGGGCAATGCCTCTGTAGGGGGGATGGCAGGGGCTCAGGAGCCACAGGATTTGGATCTTGACGGGGCGGTCTTACAGTAACATGGGCCCATGGTGGAAGCAGGGCATAAGCAGGTGGAAACGCCGTTAGCTCTGCCAGATCTTCACACGGGGCTTCTAACACTGGTTGTAATTTCTTTTTGGCCAATTTTTCTTTTCTGAGCACCAAAACTTTTGCCTGGGATTCTAGGCATTTATTTAGCCATGGAGGAGAAGCACGGACTATGGAATCCCACGAGTTTATGTAGGGAAATTGGTCGGGGTGCCCAGGTCTCCCAACCACAATGGCATATACACGGCTGATTTTGCTGGGCTCTAAAGAGCCTTTAGTAGGCCATCCTACACCAAAAGACGGCCACTCTATTTTACACAAAGTCTGCAACCGTTGAGGATTCATGGGGGGGTCCCCATAACCTCCACTAAAACCTTTCTTAAAATTTGCTAGCATACATCCCAAGGGGGTGCAAGGTTTGCTTCCCCCCCCCACCCATAGCCTCCTTCCTAAATTGAAGACAGACACAATTAGGGAATGGGAATTGGTCAGTGAGTAAGGGGTCTCACTGGCCAACACAAGAGGATTTTACACACCACGCACTTTGCTACTGGCCTGGGCACCCGGACAGTCAATGGTATGCGTCAGAAACCGCAGTAGCCACTCACACAATCATCAATCTCTCCACTGCATCCATATGTCCCTGCCACCCACTTTTCCCACTTTTTATCAGAGCGGAAAGCGGCTTCCCCAGCTTCCTCAGCTTCCTACTGAGTACTGGCGTGCTGGGTACTGGCGCCCACTCGGGGGTGTGATCAGGACCCCCTTCTACCCGCAAGGAGTAGGTTCTTTTGTATACGTATACCACCAACACTGACCTTCTTCATAAGGCGGGGCCCTCTTTTTTTCTGCCCAGTGGCCTTTCTCCCTAAAGGCGGGGCCCTCTTTTTCCCATATACTTGCCTTTCTCCTGAAGGCTTCCAGTGTGGGTTTCAACTCAGTTGCAGCTGCGGTACAGGCAGGGCTCAAGTTCCTTCCTCCGCTTCCCAAGGTTCTCTTGCTGCTCGCTGCCGTTTGGGCGATCCCGGTGCAGGCTTTCTCCCATTCACTCGACAAAAAGGTCGGTGGCGCCAAGAAAGGGAGGCATGCGCCGAGCTCGTCTTCCCGGTGCGGCGATCAAGAGCAGGCAACTGCCACCTGTCTGGCTCAGAGCCTGCCACATCCGAGTCACAGCACCATTTATGTTGCAGAACCCAGAGTCAGAGAGACCATGGAGTGAAGGAAAAAGAGATTCTTTATTTAACGCGCAGGCTTAAGGCTGGAATCATTTCCAAAGAGCCAGAAGCCCCGAAATACATCAGCACATTGTTTTTATAGACATTGTGACACATATGAAACGGCTCCTCCTCCCCCTCCCATGTGGGGTTGCAGTCCTCAACATTTCTTCTCCTAGCACTATTGTTTATAATACAAGAACTGGGTTATAGGGTAGCCATGATAAGGAGAGAACAGAAGAGAACAGCAGAGAACAAGATATACAGTTGTATGACCTTTGACAAGATAAGGAATTCCTGTGTCTCGTCAGCTTACAACAATATATTCAAGGGAGAAAGAGCTCAGCAAGAACATGAAGCATGAGACTGCATGAGGCTACTTAGTCTGACCCCTGATATAGCTGCTACACTATATGCCAGGAAGTGATGGGGCCAGATGCCATGATCTTAGTTTTTTTTAATGTTGAGTTTCAAACCAGCTTTTGCACTCTCCTCTTTCACCCTCAACAAGAGGCTCTTGAGATCCTCTTTGCTTTCTGCCATTAGGGTGATATCGTCTGCATATTGGAGGTTGTTGATAATTCTCCCGGCAATCTTAATTCCGACCTGTGATTCATCCAACCCAGCGTTTCTCATGATGTACTCTGCATATAAGTTAAATAAGCAGGGTGACAATATGCAGCCTTGTCGTACTCCTTTCCCAATTTTGAACCACTCGGTTGTTCCATGTCTGGTTCTTACTGTTGCTTCTTGACCCTCGTACTGGTTTCTCAGGAGACAGGTAAGGTGGTCTGGTACTCCCATCACTTTAAGAATTTACCACAGTTTGTTGTGATCCATACAATCAAAGGCTTTAGCGTAGTCAATGAAGCAGAAATATATGTTTTTCTGGAATTCTCTTGCTTTCTCCATGATCCAGCGAACGTTGGCGATTTGATCTCTAGTTCCTCTGCCTCTTCGAAACCCAGCTTGTACTTCCGGTAGTTCTCGGTTCGCATACTGCTGAAGCCTAGCTTGTAGGATTTGGAGCATCACCTTGCTGGCATGTGAAATGAGCGCAATTGTGCGGTAGTTTGAACACTCTTTGGCGTTGCCCTTCTTTGGAATTGGAATGTAAACTGACCTTTTCCAGTCTTGCGGCCATTGTTGAGTGTTCCAAATTTGTTGGCATATTGAATGCAGCACTTTAACAGCATCATCTTTTAGGATCTTAAATAGCTCAGCTGGAATACTGTCATCTCCGCTAGCTCTGTTGTTAGTAATGCTTCCTAAGGCCCACTTGACTTCACTCTCGAGGATGTCCGGCTCAGGTTCAGTGGCCGCACTGTCATGGCTATCAGGGACATTCAGATCTTTCCTGTATAGTTCTTCTGTGTATTCTTGCCACCTCTTCTTAATCTCATCTGCTTCTGTTAGGTCCCTGCCTTCTTTGTCCTTTATCATGCACGTCTTTGCACAAAACGTTCCCTTGAGATCTCCGATTTTCTTGAAGAGATCTCTAGTCTTTCCCATTCTGTTGTTTTCCTCAATTTCTTTGCATTGTTCATTTAAGAAGGCCTTCTTGTCTCTCCTTGCTATTCTCTGGAACTCTGCATTCAGTTGGATATATCTTCCCCTTTCTCTGTTGCTTTTTGCTTCCCTTCTTTCTTCAGCTACTTGTAAAGCCTCATCAGACAGCCACTTGGCTTTCTTGCATTTCTTTTTCCTTGGGATGGATTTCGTTGCTGCCTCCTGAACAATGTTACGGACCTCCGTCCATAGTTCCTCAGGCACTCTGTCTATCAGGTCTAATCCCTGAAATCTATTCCTCACCTCCACTGTATATTCATAAGGGATATGATTTAGGTCATACCTGAATGGTTTAGTGGTTTTCCCTACATTCTTCAATTTAAGCTGAAATTTTGCAACAAGAAGCTCATGATCTGAGCCACAGTCAGCTCCAGGTCTTGTTTTGACTGACTGTATGGCACTTCTCCATCTTTGACTGCAAAGGACATAATCAATCTGATTTCGATATTGACCATCTGGTGATGTCCATGTGTAGAGTCGTCTCTTGTGCTGTTGGAAAAGAGTGTTTGCTATGATCAGCGTGTTCTCCTGGCAAAACTCTATTAGCTTTTGTCCTGCTTCATTTTGTGCACCAAGGCCATGCCTGCCTGTTATCCCGGTGATTTCTTGACTTCCTACTTTAGCATTCCAATCCCCTATGATGAAGAGGACATCTTGTTTTGGTGTTAGTTCTAGAAGGTGTTGTAGGTCTTCATAGAACCGAACAACCTCAGCTTCTTCGGCCTCAGTGGTTGGGGCATAGACTTGAATTACTGTGATGTTGAATGGTTTGCCTTGGATTTGTACTGAGATCATTCTATCGTTTTTAAGATTGTACCCCAGTACTGCTTTTCCCACCCTTTTGTTGACTATGAGTGCTACTCCATTTCTTCTAAGGGATTCTTGCCCACAGTAGTAGATATGATGGTCACCTGAATTAAATTCGCCCATGCCTGTCCATTTTAGTTCGTTGATTCCCAAGATGTCGATGTTCAGTCTTGCCATCTCATGTTTGACCACCTCCAGCTTGCCTTGATTCATTGATCTGACATTCCAGGTTCCTAAACAATATTGTTCTTTACAGCATTGGATTTTCTTTTCACCACCAGACACATCCACAGCTGAGTGTCCTTTCGGCTTTGGCCCAGCCGCTTCACTCTTTCTGGCACTACTTGGAAATACCCTCTGCTCTTCCCCAGTAGTATATTGGACACCTTCCGACCTGAGGGGCTCATCTTCCGGCATCATATCTTTTAGCCTTGTGATACATTCCATGGGGTTTTCTTGGCAAGGATACTGGAGTGGGTTGCCATTTCCTTCTCCAGTGGACCACATTTTGTCAGAACTCTCTGCCATGACCTGTCCGTCTTGGGTGGCCCTGCACAGCATAGCTTATGGCTTCACGGAGTTACACAAGCCCCTTCGCCACAACAAGGCAGTGATTCATGAAGGGGTCACAATTATATAGAATGTTATTAAGTTTATAAGCAACAGATTATTCTTCTAGGCTGCAATCCTATACAGATTTATTAGGGAATAAAACTCACTGAACAGTGAGACTTACTTGTGAGTAAGCATGCATAGGATTGCACTGTTAAGCAAATTGGGTTAGAGTGGGGGGGCAACTTGTGGTCCTCCAGATGTTTTGCCTGCAACTCCCATCAGTCCTCGCCAGCATAGCCAATAGTGCTCTAGAGGATGATGGAATTGTAGGCCAAAACATCTGGTGGACCACAAGTTGCCCATCCCTGGGTTAAAGACTCGGGATATGCTACAACAGACCTGGCTTGGAGTAGTATGTCTGATTCATAGCATCTTTCTTTGTTTACTATTAAGAGAATCCCTGTTTAATTTACTATAGTGTTGGCATCTCCAAATAGATTGAACAGGATCTATAATATAAATATATTGAAGTGCTGGCAATATCATATTGACAGTGCAGTTTAATCATCTTTGGGTGTGTCAACATATCCAAATGATCAGCTACAAGTGATTGAGAGTGTGTTTTCAATAGCAGGCTGCAAGCTGAACTCTGACCTTTAATAATGTATTAACAGACCATTCTGAGGGAACAATTCATGATCAGCTAGAATTACTTCTGCAAAAATCTACAAGTGATTGCAGAAATTATTTTAGCCAGATACTGGATGTCAACAAATTTCCATCAATCAGTGAGTTAAACTTCGGGCGGGGGAATTACAGAAGCAGAGAATCCAAAGGATGTCTTATGGAGGAGAAATGGTTTCTTACAACTTGTGTGAAAACATGAACTCCACTTATTAATTCATTGAAATATGCATAGGAGATAGGTAAGATTAGAAAGACCTGTTTTGTAATTCCATAATCTGGAATGTTAAAAATAATTTAATTGGGAGAATATTGGGATGGGATGGGTTGGGGTGGGGATTGGTCAAGGTGACACCTCAGGAGCCTTTCCAACTCTGATTCTTGATTCTTAAGATTTCTGTGAGTAGAGTGATAGCATGGCTTGCCCTGAGGCCAGACCTCTTGAGACCTGACAAAAGGTTGTTGATGGCCCATAATATGCAACTGATGTGTCTCAATGGGAGCTATGGCCCAAGAAGGCAGTAGGTGACAGCTGGAAATGGCTCATCCTTATTTCACACACATGCAAGTCACATGAGTCACATCTGTACATAACCAGGAAGCCAAATGACAAGCCTGCAGCATTTGGAGAATGATTGAAAGAGACACAGGGGGTGTTCACACATGGTGGATGGCAAGCAACACTAGGTAGGTGGTTCAGCAGACAACCTACTATGCTGCCATTAGACAATTGGGCAAAAAAGCTACACAGGAGTAGTTTATTTCACCCCCCCCCCCGTAGTCCTCCTGCCCAGGCAAGCAGGTATCCCAGCTTTCTTTGTGGAGGGAAAGGAAATCGCATGAGAAGAGCAGAGTGGCGGCAGGATTTTTGGCCACTCTTGCCAAGGGGCAAGTTCCCCTAATCCATGCTGGCGTGACAACACACTAACCCACCATAGGTAAAATAAACCTTACTGCTGAGCACAGGTTCTGAGGGTGGCTTATTCAGGGGAATTAAAAATACCCCCCACATGACACACTAGACCATCAAGGGCAGCTCAGGCCACTTACCCACCATGGCTTAGCATTATGTCTGAATCCAGCCGCAGACTAGGTTTGCACATCACGCTAACACACACTCAGTGGTTGAATGTGGGTTGTTTGTTGAACCATGGGTTAGCGTGTTGTCTGAACCTAGGATGTTTTCTACAGGGTGGCTTGTTAACCATGGAATGTAGCCAATTTTTCTTGAAGAAACCACCTTGAGAACCTATGGTTGTTGGGTTGTTCAGAGTGGTTAACAAGCCACCCTGCAGAAAATGTCCTGGGTTCAGACAACAAGTTAACCCACGGTTCAGCAACAACCCACACTCAACCACTGAGCGTGGGTTAATGTGCTGTGTGAACAGCCCCACAGAGGCCATGATCAGTTAAAAAACCACCCACAACACATGGGTTCTTTTAGGGTTGTAAGTAGTTTCTTAACCATGACAACAACACACCCTCACTGGATTCAGATGACACAAGAACCTATGAGCAGGGATCAGGTCATGGAATGGGCGGGTGCCACGATGGCTTAGGTAAGCCACCCTGGCTCAGACTGATTGAACGAACCCAGACAGCTGAGTTGCTCTCTGCAAGAATCCTGTGGAGCTAGTGGTCCCCCTTGAAAACTAATGGGGGGGCAATATCTGTTGGAGTGTTGATGCTTTGGGTCTGCACTTGTGCTCAGCCTGCATACAGCAGCAGCAGCAGCATCACATTTATTTCCCACTTTTTTTCCTCTTGAAAAGAACCCAAGGCAGTTCATATTGTCCTCCTCCTCTCCATTTTATCTTCCCAACAATCCTGTAAGGTAGGTTTGGCTGAGAGTCAGTGACTGGCCCAAAGTCATCCAAGTGAGCTTCATAGCCAAGTGGGGGCTAGAACCCAGATCTTCAGAGTGCCAGTGTAACACTCTAACCTCTACACCACACTGCCTCTCTTACATGTGTAAATAAACCATATATCACAAAAACACTATACGTCTTCAGTGACCACATCCCAAGGAAACAGAACCCTGGGTAACACTCCCACCTATGGAGTTCTCAGTTATCACTACTCAGAGAACGGGGCCGCAAGGGCACAGCAATATGTCAGAATATTTGCAAGCAAATTGAAATTAGGAAAAATGGGCGTTGAGATTTCTACCCCCACATTCATTTCAGCCCTTGTCTCCACTGCTAAAATTTCTCATTTATGTTCTAGTCATTTCTGGTCTTGATTACTGTAATCTCCTCTTCAGTGCTCTCTCAGCATCTCATCTTTCTCTTCTCCAATCAACTGAGAATGCCTCAGCCAAAATAACATTTCATATTTATTACACTGATCATGTTACATCCCAGTACACACCACACCACCACTTTAAAAAAAGAGTGGCTGCAATCCAGTATACATCCTTTCCTGTGAGTAGGGCTGTAAGGATTGTGTAAAATCTGTTCCATCTGTGTTTCACCGATTGTCAGGTGTGTTTTGTTCCGTCGTCTGCCCATTGATGAAATCAGATATTTTTTTATTTGTGCAAATGCATAGTTGTACAAATTCGCATGTGCAAAAATGTGCAAATTCCCCCAAAATGTGTATTTGCATGCTTTAGCCTATGGATGAAATGTGCATTTTTGGCCGTTTTTTAAATTTTGCATATTTTTCTACGACAAAATTTGCACAGAAGTTGGGAAAGTTAGAAAACCAGTCCAAAGTCCATGGAATCTGCCCAACAGGAGAAAAGCCAGTCCACTGTAGAATCCGTGGGTCAGATTCATGAACATCCAATCTCATTTGGTTCCGTTGCAGTTTTCTCCATCATCCCTATCTGGGAGTAAGCTCCATTGAACACAGGGGTGCTTACTTCTAAGTAAATATGTATAGAATTGCTTTGTAAGGCTGCAGTCTTATACGCACTGACCTGGGAGTAAATCCTGTAACTCAAGGTTCACCTGAGCATGCTGATACCTCCCTCTTGTTTCTCAGTGGCTGCTTAGGGTCCATTTCTGTTGGCTCTTAACCACTTGAGTTCACTGTTAGAGGGAATGATTGAAATAAATAGGATTGACCTGCAAGCAGATGTGGCTGGAGAATTCAGAGTTTGCCAATGAAAGATTTTATGGATTATACCACTTGAAAGAACCTGAGGTTACCAGTGGGCAGAGAGACAACCACACAAGCAGGAATTACTCCAGGGAATACATGGAAAACTCCACTGTTCCTTGAAGGAAACAGCATGTATGAAACTGCTTTATACTGAATCAGACTGCTGGGCATCTATTCCAATACCATCTTGTCTGACTCAGAGCAGCTCAGCTCCCTAGGTTGCATGGTATAGATGCTTAGATGCTGGGCATCTAATCCAATACCATCTTGTGGTATAGATGCCTAGATGCTGGGCATCTGTCAGGGATGCTCTGACTTGGATTCCTGCACTGAGCAGGAAAGGCCAGTTGGGCTTTCCTACTATGTCTGCAATCATTCCCCAACCTGGTGCCCTCCTGATATTTTGGACTACAGCTCCCATCAACCCAGTCAACATGATCATTGGTCAGGGATGATGGGAACTATAGTCAAAAACTTCTGGAAAGCACCAGGTTGGGAAAGTCTGTTGGACTTGATGGTCTTGTAGGCCCCTTCCAACCCTACCATTCTATGATTGTATGATTCTCCTCCAGTACCATCTTGTCTGAATCAGAGCAGCTCGGCTCCCTAAGGTTGCATCCTATAGATTCCGGGACTAAACCTGGGATTTTATGCATGCCTCTGAAGCATGAGCAGCACTATCCGTGAAGCAGAGGCTTCCCCTTTGTGGCCTTTGGATAACAGCCAGTTATTAGGCTCCAAGGAGAAGCAGTTCTCTGTTACAGTTACAGAAGCAGTTTTATTCTGTAATGAAGAATAGCTGCTTCTTTTTGTTCGAAGGCAGCATATCTGGCAACTCTTCTCCAACTGTTCCTCTCCCTTCTCTGTTGCACCTCCAGGCTGAGCAGCTGTCTGTGTTTACTTGATGGGCCTGCGCAGAGGACAGAGCAGCAGGAGACACCAGCATGCGCACGGGGAAACTTGCTTTTATTATCTCCATGCTCACAAACTGATAGGGACAGATGTGCTGAGCACGGACTGGCCTTGAGTCAAAATCCCATCCTGGGGCCACTCACTGAAGAAGAGAGAGAACTCCCTCCAAGCTGCGAAGGATGATAGATCAGCTGATTTTCAGGCAAAAGCACACTTCCTGTTCCCATCTCTACACACAGCATTTGTTATTGGATTGTTCTTGGGGGGGGTTTACCTGGGGCGGGGGGGACAAAAACTTACATTCACATGCATAGAACACAGCTCCAATGTAATTTTTGAAAAGGAAAAGCAGCCTTGGTTGGATGCAGTTTTGGGTGCAGAACCAGTAAGGAAGCTTAACTTTCCCCACTGGCTGTTTTTCCCTTCAATATTACAACCTCAAACTGTTTTAGCCCTGCCCCTGGTGGGCTCCAGATGTGTGGAAGCTTTTGAGCAGAAAAATGCCTAACAGAGAAAAGGTCCAATTGACCCTACCCTACATCACAGCCCCCAAGGCTGCTTTTCATTAGAAAACAGGTTTAGGCTTTGTTACGTGCATTTGCGTGCAATATTATCATTTGTCCCATAGTTTCTTCTAGTGTCAAAATCCATAGTAGTGTAATACCTTTACTAGGCCAGCCAAGACAAGATCTGGTGATCTCGAAAGCCTGCACATTTTTGATGGTCTTTTAAGTAGGCCTACTAAAGGTATTATACTAATATGCATTTTGGAATTTTGGTTATGGCCAACACCTTTGTATTTTGTGTTTCTTCTAGCTATTTCCATTATTCCTGCCATTTATGGGGCCTATTTACAGTATAATAATAGCTCTAAAATATTTTTCATTCTCTTCTTGTAATATGCAGGATTTCTTTTTGTCTGTGTATCCTATTTTGCATTTTTATTTGCTGCATGATTTGTTACTGTTTTCAATCCAGCTCTGTAATTGATTTCACAGTAAAGCTGAGCCAAAGAAGAGGGCACATTTCATACACATGGTCTCTCCTTGAAAAAAAATGTTCTGCCTTTTAGTGATATTGGGAGTTGCTAATGGGTTATCTGTGGAAGCACATTCCTCATGCTTAAATGAGCTTTGTGGCCAATCACTGACTGGTTTGGTGCTGTTTCATTGCCTCCTTTAATGCCCACTTTAATGAAACTGGACTGATAGCTGGTTTATGTTTTCTATAGAAGCACTTTTGCTGCATTTATACTGTTGTTAGCCACCATGAAATGGTGAAACGTGGATATATG
This sequence comes from Heloderma suspectum, assembly GCF_057233095.1. NCBI lineage: Eukaryota > Metazoa > Chordata > Lepidosauria > Squamata > Helodermatidae > Heloderma > Heloderma suspectum. The sequence goes on along the minus strand of NC_139459.1, from coordinate 223,069,675 downwards.
CTTGTAAGGACTGTACCCATCCATGATTTGATTGTGGATGAGGGAGGTGACCTGGCATGCATCACCAAGACCTGGGTGGGCAAGCTGGGTGATGTAGATCTGACTCAGCTTTGTCCACCTGGGTAATCCATACAGCACTGCACCAGGCTGGAGGTCTGGGGATGGGGGGAGTCACAGTGATCCATAAAAGTTCCATCCTGCTCACCAGGAAACCCCTCCTTTCTGGGACAAGCTACAAGGGCCTGTACCTTGTGCTGGGCCAGAGAGACAGATTGGGGATGCTCTTGGTGAACAGCCCACCCTGCTGCCCAATGGCCTCTTTGACCAACCTGGTTGAGGTGGCTTCAGATGTGGTCTTGGTGAACCCTAGGACCTTGGTCTTGAGGGACTTCAATTTCCATGCTGAGGCTGCCTTAACGGCGACTGGGTCAGGACGTCATGGGTCTGATTCCGTTTGTCATTGGCCCCACACAGAGGGCAGGGCATACCCTTGATTTGGTCTTTGCCTTAGGGCGTGAGGCAGTGGTCTGGATGTTAGGGGGTGGAAATCACCCCATTGCCATGGTCAAACCACTTCCTGGTGAAGTCTGGTCTCATGGTCCCAATCCTTCCCTGCAGAGGTGGGGGACCCATTAAGAGGTGGAGTCTGCCCTCAGAGACTTATGGAATCTGACGGATTCCTGAATGCTCTGGGGGATTTTCCAGTAGCCAGAGTTAGTTGAGGCCCCTGTTGAGCTGTGGAATGGTGAGGCATGAAGGGCCATTGACAGAAGGGCTCCTGAGCGACCTCTTCAGCACTGTGGAGTATGGATGGCCTCCTGGTTTACCAAGGAGCTTTGGATGATGAAACAGGCTAGAAGACGGCCAGAATGCAAGTGACATAAGACTTGTCATGAAAGTGACCAAACATGCCTCCGAACCAGGGGAGGCCATACACTTTCTGAACTGGTGCTTGGATGCAGTTATGGGTTGGATGAGGGCAAATAACCTGAAGCTGAATAAGACAGAGACTGTATGGGTGGGCAGTTCCCAGGTCTGGGAACTGGGCTGTTTGCCTGTTCTGGATGGGTTCGCACTCCCTCTGAAGGAGCAGGTACATAGTTTGAGGGTGCTCCTGGACCCATACTTGTCACTGGAGGCCCAGGTGACCCCAGTGGCCCAGAGCACCCATTACCAACATTGGTTGGTGCACCAACTATGCCCACTCCTGGATGGGAGTGGCCTAGCCATGGTGATTCATGCACTGGTAACCTCACAATTAGACTACTGTAATGCACTCTCTGTGGGGCTGCCCTTGCACCTGGTTTAGGAGCTGCAACAAGTGCAGAATGGGGGAGATAAGATGCTCAGTGGAGCACCTAGATAGACACATATTACACCTGTGTTAAAAGAACTGCACTGGCTGCCTATTAGCTAGCAAACCATATTCAAGGTTTTGTGGTTGACATTCAAAGACGTAAATAAGCCAGGATACCTAGCTGTCCAACTTCCCCTATATACACCAAATCGACCGCTGAGATCTTCCAAGGCGGCATTATGTGACCAACAGTGTATCGCCAGCTCACAGCACATAAGCAGGCCGTGTTGGTAGCGGCACCCACCTATCACTCTCCCCTGTGTCGTTTGAGAGGTGAAAACTGTGGCAAGCTTCAGCCACTGCTTGAAAATGCATTTGTTCAGTCTGGCTTTCCCAGACTTGTAATCAATCATGACACTGCTCTGTTTTACTGCTTTTGCTGTAATGATTTTAAGGTACTTATTGTTTTATGCTGGTTTTATATTGGTTTTTATACTGTATTATATGCATTTGCATGTAAAACAACTTGGAGATTCTGGGATGAAAAGCAGTAGAGAAACAACTTAAATAAATAGGCAGAGGATCATAGAATCATAGAATAGTAGGGTTGGAAGGGGCCTATAAGACCATCAAGTCCAACAGACTTTCCCAACCTGGTGCTTTCCAGAAGTTTTTGACTATAGTTCCCATCATCCCTGACCAATGATCATGTTGACTGGGTTGATGGGAGCTGTAGTCCAAAATATCTGGAGGGCACCAGGTTGGGGAATGATTGCAGACATAGTAGGAAAGCCCAACTGGCCACAGTTCAATTGCATATTTACCCACATGTATGTCTTACACAGTTTTAATGTTTAGCGCTGAAAATGCCAGAACACACAAGTCAAAGATGCCTATCGCTAAAGTGGGACTTGACCCTTGGAGCAGCAGTGGGCAACTGGTGGCCCTCCTGATGTTTTGCTCTACAACTCCCATCAGTTCTAGCTAGTATAGCCAATGTGAGGGATTATGGTGGTTGTAAGCCAAAACATCTGGAGGGCCACCAGTTGTCCACCCATGCTAGAGGAAGGCAAGCTGACAGCTTGCCTTGGGCCCCACCCATGAAAGATGACCCATAACGTTTGTCTTTATGGGGCAGGGAAGGGATGATAGTGACTAAAGTTAGTCAGTATTTCTTTTGCCGAGCTTCAAGTGGAAGACAGGGCTGTGCAATTGACTAAGGACTCCATCTGCAAGTGGGAGAGAGCTCATTGTAAGCCATGTCCTTAAGAAATATTCAAGTTCACCCATCCTTCCCATTCTCCAGTCCTTGTCAAAGTCCAAATTGGAGACCTGAGCCCTGCTTCACTGCCATCTGCCAAATGCATCTGGAGGAAGTGCTAAAACTAAGAAGGGGGCAAAGGCTGGATGCACAACAACTCCATCTGCTTGGGGCCAGCGTTGATTGCACTCATCATTTTGAAGTCACTCGCTATCAGACACAGTGATCTCTTATCTGAGCTATGAAGGGAAACCTACCATTACCAGGAATGAGTGGGATACGCTAAAAGAAGCTGAGAGCAGAGGTCCTGGATTGGATGTACGCAGTCTAAAATCAGCCCAGCTCCTGTAAAAACCCACTGTCACAAAGCCTTCCCTAGACAAAAAGCAAAACGAAAAACAGCATCAACTAGAAATGCTGAAATCTTTGCACAATCTAGATGAGGGGTGGGGAACCTCTGCCCCATGAGCCAGATACATCCCATGAGGGTTGCCCAGCTGGCCTGCCAGCTTTTTCCCCAGACCCCACCTCCTCTGCTGATTGGGAATCAAAACTTTTCCCTGCAGGGGAGACAGGGAAAGGCCTGTGGAGGAAGCTGTCCTGTAGCGTCTTGCTCTGCTTACTTGTGAGTAGACACACAGCAGCTTGGTATATGGTTGCTGCTTGAAAGTGCTGCTGAGAGATTCAGTCCTGCTTACTTGTGAGTAGACATGCAGAGGCTAACCATACTTGTGAGTAGACATGCTGTTCATGCTTACTTCTGAGGAGATATGCAGAATCCTTGTCCTGCTTCCTTCTAAGTAGGCTTAAAATTGATAATGATCACATCTTGGCTGCAGCCACTTTGCTGTTGGCAGATGGAATGTGGCCCCCCCAGTCCCTTTCCCATATTGGAATTTCGCCTACAGGCTGAAAAAGGTTCCTCGCCCCTGACCTAGCTGCCAGCTGGACTTCTGAGGAGTGAGGACTGGGATACTACTCTACCCAGTCTTTCCCTCCCTCTGGGCCTAGCGAAATATTATGCTAATGAAATAATCAGCAATCACATCAGTTTAAAAAATAAATAAATACCGGGTGCAAATGGAGGATAGTCACTGACACCACAGCATGTGGGGAGGGGAGGGTTAAGCCTTCCCTCCCCAGCCCTAATCTCAGTAAAAATCACACACACACATGCAGGCATGGCAATTAGCATTAGGAAAAATGCCAATTGCCCATAGGTGCCTGGTATGTAACACAACGTGATTTCGAGTTGTATGTAGTTATGCTATCGAACCGTGGGTTGTGATCCACAGGTAGGTCCTGATATGTTCCCGAGTGGGTCACACGATGGTAACCTCTTTTCTTTCTTTCACCGGGCTGCCAGCACACCATTACTGGTGTGCGGTCCCTTTAACAGACAAACTCACTCCTTATGTATCATACTTATACATAACTATATTAGCATTTAAAGAAAAATCATAATTCTAAATTGTTCAGTGGATATGATATTGCATTTCCTATTTCAGAGGGGGAAAGTAGGGTTTGGAAGGTGGAGTTAGTTTACATGCAGGTCTCAAAGGCTAGATAGGTTTACAAGGGTGTCTTGCTTCAGTATATTTGAGAAGCACAGCCTTAGTGCAACCTGATCTCTTCTATCCCACTTGGCTCATCTCTGGGGCAGATGCAGAGGGTCTAAGACAGAGATCAGGCTCTACTGGTGGAGGAGTATGTGTGTCCCCTCCTATGTCCATTTCTAAAAGCAGCAGTTGTCTTTATAAAAAGCACCAAATTTCTGTTGGCTTGCCAGTTCATTCGAAATGATAAATGCCTTCTTTTAAGTCAAGGCCCAGGACATTTTTGTAGATCCCTGTTTTGCTTGCAGTCACATTGTCTCATGGATTTCCTTTCATATAAATTCTATATTATAGAAGGTTTACAAGATATCACAAGAATGAAGATGGTTTGGTGGGGAAGGGGGTAAATGTTGTGAGAATGCAAATGATTTGGCACACACACACCCACAAAACGGTTGGAATACCGTGAGAATGCAGATTGCACGAGACTGTGAAATGCTTCTTCATCTCAGTGTGACTCATAACTGGCATCAGTGAAAGCATAATGGATTTAAGAATTCATTCGATAATGTTTAGAGTCAGATTCAGAACTGATAGAACCATGATACTAAAATTAAATCAGATATGTAGAGTCCCTCCCTCGCCATTGGTTTGTTTTCATATTTTGAAGGTGTTTGTTAACAAACATTTCTTTAATATTGTTAACCTGGATGTTTCGTTTAGGACAGCTCCCATTCATTTTGCAGAGTCTTTCACAAGGGGACGTTTCCACCAGACTGGACTTTCTGTCAGCTGAACGTCAGGCTCAATACTTCGGAGCTGCCATTTCCTTGATGGCTGTCGCCGTTTTATTTTACTGACTGAGAAACTATATTGAACAGGTCCTATCTCCCCTGAGAAAATATCGATCTGTAGTTTAAACGGCTTCCCATTAACATGCTACAATGGGTGTCATTGGAGATTACTTTTTGATTGGATTACAAAGGGAGGCCTCAGACATTGCTTCAAAGGAGCCCTCTGCATGCCAAGCTTCTTTCTACATACAAGAAGCACCGTTTCCCCGCCACCCGCTCTTTTCACTCAAGTTCTCTGGGGACAAAAATTTAAGTTATTAACATTTTAAAAATGTTTTCTGCTCTGCCAAAAGGGAAAAAGAAGCAGTATTAAATATGTTGGTTTATTTGCAGAAAGCTTTTTCAAGCGGGTGGGGTCTGTACGGTGCCACCAAGTTACGTGAGGCCCAGGCTGCAATTCATTCTATAAACATTTTCCTGAGAGTAAATCCATTGAACTCAGTGGGGCTTACCTCTGAGTAGACATGTATAGGACTGTGGTTTTAAAAGTATAGAAAAGACATAAGATATTCGTGCTTCTGGGTTTTTTTTTTTTTTTTTGCAGACCAGGGCTCTTTGATTCACAAAGAGATACACCTTTAAGAGAAGTAACAGCAACAACAGCCAAAAACTCTGCTCATTTTGCAAGTGCAGGGACCTTGGGATTCTGTGCCAAATTCTGTACCCCAAATGCCCGTAATTATTGCAATATTACACAGATTAAATACATTCAAGTGTTTTATTTAGTATTGTGCATGTTTAAGCCACTGACAAATTAGTGCAGAAATTACTGAAATCTCTGTCCAGGCCCCTTTGGTATTTGAACTGTTAGCAGGCACATCTACCATGTTTTCAAGCTTGTCTTCACAGCCATGAGAGCTAGAAGCTTGTTTTTTTGAAAAACCCTGTAATTCTCAGAATTTCCCAGAAAGTATTAGATGTGATAGAGAACACGTCTTACCATTGACGGAATTATATCAATTCTGATTTGTAAAACTAGTTCCACATTCAAGAATTCCCGAAGCCCATGATCACCCAGCTGCTGGGTGAAAGGATCAGGGTTTGAATCAAGAAATGCATTTTTGCCATTTGGAGCCCTTTGTTGTTATTGCCCTATATAGTGCTGCCACAGGATATAAAATTAATAGACAAAAATTATTTAGCCAAGGTTAATTACGATCCTTTGATGAAAAGGGTTAAACAAGAACGAGGGTTGTTGTGAGGATAAAATGGAGAGGAGGAGGGCCATGTAAGCTGCCTTGGGTTGCTTGCTAGAAGAAAAAACAGGCAGGATATAAATGTAATAATATTGTGTGTGGGGGTGCAATCCTATGTCCCCCAGACACAATCTGTAGGGGCATAGGATTGTTCAGTTTATGGGCTCTGAGGTTGGAAAGAGGGCTCAGAGCTCAGAAACCACACTCCCCTCCCACTCCCCATTGTAGCCACTACTGTTCTGCCTATGTGTTTGTACTCAGAAACAGAGCACAGAGAAGGAAAAAGGGGGATTCCTGGGGACAAGGAGGTGAGGAGACTGGGGCAGCAGCCATACGACATTTCCTATGGCTTGCTGCCCAGCTTCCTTCCCTCCTCCTCTGACGCTAGGGATGTACGAAAGTCACTTAACTTTCGCGGATTATGTTGATGGGGGGGGAGGCGTTCCGTCCCTCCCCCTGGAATCGTTGCCGGGGGGGGGAGGTGCTCCGTTCCTCCCCCCCCCCGGAATCCTCCGCGGCTGGCTGTGCTCTGCGGCAGCTCGGTGGAGCAGCCAGCCAGGCCCAGCCAGGCCAGAGCCGTCCGCAGCCAGATTTCCGGCCGCGGAGGGCTCTGGGTAAAAAATTCACCCATCTAGCAGAAATGCCGGGCAGCTGGAGAGTGGAGGCAACGAGCGCTACCACACTACAGCTACCCTGCGCTGGATGCTCAGCAGCCTCTGAGGTGGGAGGCTGCCGACTTTCTTCAGAGGGTTGCGCCTTCAATAAAATAAGTAAATCTTAAAAATTGGAAAAAAAATTTTTAAGATGACCATAGTTAGCAAGGATTCCTGCTGTAAAAAATGTCACTTCTACCTATTTTTTTCTGATTATGTTTTTGCCACTGCTGACTGATTACAGAGAGCTGAAAGGATGGCAAAAGACAATCAGTAATTTCATCTGGGATGGTAAATGTTGCTGGGTCAAGGCTCACACCATGCATCCCCCACCACAAATGAGAGGACTGCTGGCGTCTAATCTAACGTCGTATTATGAGGTGGCACAGCTGGCCTGGATGACATCATGCCTATCGCATCACGATGAGGATACAGTGGAACAGCTACATATAAATACACCCTTACACACACTGCCTTGCATTTCGAAGAAAGGTAAGATAAGTCAGGTGGACCTGCTTTTAAAAACATGACCAAAGAAAATGTGGCTCTGTTATGTCCCCACGAAGAGTCGGACACGACTGAACGACTGAACAACAACAACAACAACGATAAGGGATAAAACATTTAATGTGAAGGGTGTACCAGAGTCTTTCAAACCTGTGGGTGGGGGAATAATGTGGATAAATTTGATGAGGTAGTAGTGAATGGGCAAATGTTGACTAGACAGAATATTGGTAGAAAAAGGGATGCTGGAAACTTCCTTGGCTGGATCCCTATTTGGTTTCAGTGTTTCCAAATAAGGAATGTCAGAATAACCTGAGTCTTTCTTAAGTTCATTAAGAGAGCAATCCTATGGATATCCCCATGCTCCGAGGTCAGTTCCCGGAAAACTGACTGCCCCCCCTTGTCCTCAGGGGCAGCGTGGAGAAGCCCCATCCTCTGTGCTTACAAGAGGAGCGCGGAGCAGCTGAAAAGGGGTGGAGCTGGGGGGTGTTCCGGGGCCGGGAGAGCGGAGCTGCACGTACAACACATCCAATGTGTTGTATGGCAGCTTCCTCTCCTGGTCAGCCCCCTTGCCGCTAGACAGCTGAAAATGGCCGTCTAGCGAAAAAGAGCAAGGCAGGAGAGGCGCGGAGGGAACGATCCCCCCGTGCCTCTCCTGCTTTGTTTTGGATAGGCGGTCACCTCCGAGGTCAGAGGTGACCGCCTACCTAGTTAGGATTGCGCCCTAAGGAACTTAACAGCATGGGGAATCTTATGTCAAAATGGGGAGTCTAAAGGGCTCTTGGCAAAGAATTATAAAATGTTACATAATCTTGGTGTGAAAAGGCATAGATTCAAAGTCTGCTGGGAAAGAGATCTGTTTTGTCATTCATTCTGTTTCTATACTGCCCAATAGGCAAACCTCGCTGGGTGGTTCACAGCATGATAAACCTTAACATAAAACCTTTAACGTTCAAGAATTTAAGGGCATAACCCTGTAGGGATAGTCGGCTGCCTCCGAACTTGGTGGAGCATGGAGGGAACACTCTCCTCTGTGCTCCAGCTGCCCTGCATTTGCAGCTAGATGGCCGATTTCATCTGTCTAACCGGGGTGCCTCAGAGCGGGGGGTGGGCTGGATGGCACACAGGGAGTGCCGTACTGTCCCTTCCCCACCCCCAGCAACACCTCCTTTTCTGAGTGTGGAGCCGGGGATGAACTGAGCCTCCTACAAGGTGGCGGGGGAAGGAAGCTGGATTTCTGGGAACCGAGCTCGGAGCACTGGCCCCGAGCTTGGTTCCCAGAAACTGAAAAATCCTATGGTTGTCTAGACACTGTCTAGCGGCCATAGGATTTTGCCCTAAAGCAGTTTAAAAACCAGTTTAAAACAATTAAGAATAAAATTCCCAGGACCTGATAAAAAAAAAACTATAATGCCCCAATATATTGTCAAATGCCTTGGAGTAAGGTCTTAACCTGGCATGATCATGGCCAGATGGCAATGTTGGCACCAGACAGACCTCACTGGGGAGAGCTTTCTACAGTTGGGGGGGCCACCACTGAGAAGGCCCTTTCCCTTGTTGCCACCCTCCAAAACTTCCTCAGAGAAAACACTCAGAGAAGAGCCCCAAATGTTGATCATAGTGCATGGGTAGTTTCATACCAGGAGAGGCATTCCATAAGGTATTCCAGCACTGATCCGGATAAGGCTTTCTAGGTTAAAACAAGCACCTTGAACTGGGCTTAGAAACATACAGACTGCTAGTGTAAGTGAGCCAGAATTGGTGTTCTGTGCTCAGACCATCTGCTCACTACTGTCAGTCTGGCCATCACAAGCTGCAGCTTCCGAACCGTCTTTAAGGCAGTGCATTGCAGTAGTCTCACTTGGAGGTTACCAGAGCATAGACAAAAGTTATCCTTGTCCAGATAGGGGTGTAGCTGGGCCACCAACCAAAGCTGGTGGAAGACACTCCATACCACTGAGGCCACCAGAGCCTCAAGTGACAATGAGGACTCCAGGAGAACTCACAAGCTATCAGAACAAAGTTGGTTAATGTATATTAAGTTATCCTCATGGGTGGGGAGCCCAAATGACGGAGCGCTCCGATCTCAGAGTCTCCATTCCATCCAAATCTCTGCTGGGTCATTCCTTCTACCTCTTGCCAGCAGGGCAGAAGAAATGTCAGAGGCAATTTTTGGACTCCTTTTCCTTTTTGATGTCCTTCAAAAAAGGGACATGTTAGACGAGACTCAGTTGTCTAAGTTCCCCTGTCTGCCCTGGGCAAGGACGGGGGCTGGGAGGGCTTAGGACCCCTCAAATGCTTGGCCACTTCCTCCCACTGCACCAGCATGTCCCCAACTTGTCCATTCCCACCCCCCTTTAGTTCCAACCTCATAGAGCAGGGGTGGGCAGAAGGTAGATCTTCAGATGGTTTGGACTTCAACTCCCAGAAGCCTCTGCCAGCATGACCAATATTCAGGAATGCTGGGAGTTGAAGTCCAAAACATCTGGAGATCCCCTTTCTCCAGATGTAGAGGGAGCCACTGCAGCCTCCGCGGTGGCTTGTGGGGAGGAGCTGTGATGTCAGAAAAGCCCCTCTGAGGTCAGAGCGCTCTTTAAGACCTCTGAGGGTTTTTTTCCTGCACATCCCATCTTGGAAAATGTCAAGGAACCACAGAATTGCGCTGTCAGTCTCTCAGTCAGAGAAACACAATATAAATTGCTATTTCGATGGTACTTGACACTTGCATGACATAATAGGATGTTTGCCATCACAAGATTTAAATGTTGAAAATGTGGGGTTAACAGGGCTGACTTGCTCCATGTGTAGTGCAGCTGCCAATCTGCGCAGAATTATTGGAGGCAAATTCTGAATATAATTCTGCAAACTGTAGGATTTAGCTTAGTGCAGGGATCCCCTATTAATGCTTTTTCAAATAAAATTCAGGAGAATCCTAATTTTTAAAAAATCTATTGACAATTAATTTACTTACTTGGGCTAAAAGGTTTTTGGGCAAGGCACATCTTCAGATTCCATCGGTTCAAGGGCAGTTATTGTAATGTTTAGATATTGCAGAAAAACACAGGTTAATGGATTTTATTCATAGGAAAAATGACTTGCAGCAAACTTTCACTACAGCAGACAAATGGTATGACTGTATTATGTATTGGAGTTTACATTGCAGTTATATATCACTTGATAGAGATTTATTAATTTTTTCTCTGTCCTTCATAAATAAATAATAAAAAGAAGTGCAATTTTGCCATTTGGAGCTATTTGTTGTTGTTAAGAAGGAGACAGTTCTGTGGCCATGGAGGAAGTAAATGCTAAAAATGAATGATGCATCGCCTGAAAAGGAAGAGTAGACTGACCGGGCTTGCCCCATCTGACTTGTGCTGATTTATGGTCATGCTCCCAGCATTAGGTAAAGACCGTGACTCATATTCCAGAGACAAATTGGCTGACCATCCAGCCTTGCTCTCAAAAGCCACGTGGTCTTTGCAGGACACTGTTGCAGTCAGCATAGCACGAAGGCAAGGGGGAGAGCAAGATACGACTGCACCCCCCACCGGTCACAGATTGCTTCTGGCGGGATGGTGCATTGACCTGCATTGGAACTGACGTGCCAGCTTCCGTTTATGTGGATTTTGCTATGCCCTGTTTTGAGTTCATAGGACACAGTACAAACTCAACTCTAAAACTAAGAAGAATAAAATATCAAAGTAAAAAGCTCTACCAAGCCCCCCTCTCCCACACATGCACATACACACACCTCTGCCTCCGCCTCCTCAGTGCTAGGATGCTGGTTTAAGTGGTTTGCGATTGCAGCCAAAGATGAGCTTTTACCTCTAAACCAGGGGAGGGGAACCTCAGGCCTGGGGGCCAAATCCAGCCCTCCTGGGATCCCAATCTGATCCTCCAGGGCTCCTCAGGCAGCCCCACCCCCTTGCCCCGCCCACTTCCCCCCAACTTTTGTGCAGTTTTTTCCCCATTCTAAAAGGCTGAAATGCCTCTTCTGAGGCTTAGAAACTGGCAGTTAGATCTTTCAGCTCCAATATGTGGTTTGTTTGTTGTTTGCATTTTAGCCCCACCCCTTTGGCCTCACCTATTTGCCTTTGGCCCCACCCACCCCTGGAATGTCCCCCCCCCCCGAGCTTCTTTGAAAGGGAATCCACCTCTCAGACTGAAAGAAGTTCCCCACCGTGCTGTAAACACATAGGGCTACCAGTGTTCCCTCCCCCCAACCCAGGCTCCAGTGTCCTACCAGGCAGAAATTCAACTGGTGCAGCTTTCCATGGTGTGGTGGGGTACAGATATGAAAAGCTATAAGTTTTGAATTGCTGCACCTCACACACCTGATGAAGGCCCAATGTGTTTCTATCTTTGTCTGGTAAAAGGTGGCAACTCGGCCATGAGATCCTGCTTGAGGCAAGCGGCAAAGGGACAATTAACACGCCAAATTGTTATGGTATGTGAGCTGAGCCTGTGAACAGCCTGCGTTCATTCCTGCCTGGTTACACTGACTGCAATCCAGGCAGCAATGATGCCCCATTGCCTTCAGTGGGAGGAATATAAGCATGTGCTTAACTCTCCCATTTCAAATCAATAGGACTTAAACTTACTTAACCTTTTTGGATAGACGGGGCCCTTTGGTTGCATGAACTGGCCCTTATTAAATATCTACATCATCATGAACATTTATATGGCACTGCGGACTGTTCAATGACTCTCCCATACATTTGTACAATATGCCAATGTTATCAGGGCTGAAGCTGAGTGACAGCGGCTCACCTGATCTACCTGGCAGATTCATGGCACAGGCGAGATATGAGCCAGAGACTTCACAGTTCACAGCCCTGCTTCTTAGCTATTACACTGCTGTTGTTCTCATCAGAAACATTCTTGCAGCCCAACCCTGTGCATATTTACTCAGAAGCAAGCCCTACAGAATTCAGTGAGGCTGGGCTTATTTCCAAGTGAGGGCACATAGGCTTGTAGCCCTAGATGCATGAAGAAACGCAGCATTTGACTCATGTACCCTTAAAGGAGGCCTACTGCTCAGAATGCTTTGAGTCCTGCAGCCCGAGATGCCAGTCCACAGACATATTTTATTGGCATCTTGCAAGAGTATCTGGTATCTCTAGGGTTGCAATTCAAAGTACATTTGCTAGGGAGAAAATCCCCTTAAAGTTAGTGGAATGTACTTCCAAGGGCCGAACCAGATGTAACATAGAATATGCCTCTTTGTGTTTGACATGCACATTAAAACAATGCAAATAGCAGCCGATGGTGTGTGTGCACGTGCGCGTGTGAGCCTGGTAACTATTTCAATATATATTGTATATATTGGAGATTAGCCTGTGCTTGTTTCATTGTGTGAGAGAGAGCTGGTTAGAGCTGGTTAGCTGGCTAGATCTGTGTGGGGTGTGTGTGTGTGTGTGTGTGTCGTACTGCAGCTTTGTTGTTCTTCTTCTTTCCCACCCAGCCCTTCTCAATTCAGCTATTCCCTTTCTTTCTTTTCTAGGTTATTCATTAAAAAAACCCAAAGACATTTAAGACGTACTTTCACTTCCTCCTTTCTTTGCCTTGTTCTTTGGCTCTCCCCCACTTCTCAATTCAACTGTTCTTATTAGTTTTCTCTTTCTGATGATGATGATTTATTAAAAAAACAAAAAAAAAGTACTTTAGTTTCCTGCCGTCTCAATTGAACTATTTCTTTGTAGTTTTCCCTTTCTTTCTTTCTTTCTTTCTTTCTTTCTTTCTAGATTTTATATATATATATATATATATATATATATATATATATTTGTTGTTGTTGTTCAGTCGTTCAGTCATGTCCGACTCTTCGTGACCCCATGGACCATAGCACGCCAGGCCTTCCTGTCCTGCGCTCTCTCCCGGAGCGTGCTCAAGTTTATATTCATTGCATCCGTGATGCTATCTAGCCATCTCATCCTCTGCCGTCCCCTTCTCCTTTTGCCTTCAGTCTTTCCCAGCATCAGGGTCTTTTCCAGGGAGTTTTCTCTTCGCATTAGGTGGCCAAAATATTTGAGCTTCAGCTTCAGTCTCTGTCCTTCCAGTGAGCACTCAGGGTTGATTTCCTTTAGGATGGACTGGTTTGACCTCCTTGCAGTCCAGGGGACACGTAAGAGTCTTCTCCAGCACCACAGTTCAAAAGCATCGATTCTTCGGCGCTCAGGCTTCCTTATAGTCCAGCTCTCACAGCCATACGTTGCTAATATATATATATATATATATATATATATAGAGAGAGAGAGAGAGAGAGAGAGAGAGAACTTCCCTTTCCTTGTTCTTGGCTCCACACACACCTGCCCTTCTTAATTCCTGTATTCCTTCCCTTCCCATTTTTGAACTCTATATCTTTCCCCTAAATTATAAAAATTACAAACCCTTTTCTTTGCTCATAGGTAGTTCTGCATTGGCTTTTCTTTTGCTCATGTGTGTGCACACGTGTGTGTGCTTGTGTTGTGGTCAAGCGAACAGTGCGTGGCAAAGCACTACACGCAAATCCACATTTCAGAATACAGTGGGCAAAGCACTACGCACATTAACATATATTATTTAAATTTAATACTACAGTATGTGGCAAAGCACACCCAATATGAAGCATCTTCAGGGCCTTGGCAAGGGCAGAGTTGGGCAAGGTGCTGGTGGGACCCTTCTGTGCAACCAATGAAAAGTTATAGATCTTTGCCTTGAGAGTTTTTGCTGGAAAAAATAATAATCAAATTTAGCTACACCTAGCACAAAAACGAATGGGTCAAACTGTCAGAGGCTAGAATGACTTGCATTAGAGCTGCCAGGTGTCTAGACTTCATGCACTTCTGTGCAACCAGTGAAAAGTTATAGCTCTTTGCTTTGAGAATTTTTGTTGAAAAAAGCACATAGGACAAAAACTACTCTGCCAGCTTGCCTGCCAACCTGTTTTCCCAGGTAATGTGTCCTATATTCCATTCAGCCAAAGAGAGCCTGAGGTCATCCACTGTGAAGCTGAATAGGAAAGGGGAGAGGGGTTATTTGCACTTCAAAGAAACCTACACCAGAGATTAGGAATAGTGACCTCCTCCTAGTCACCGCTTAAACACCAGACTTCTCTGATTATCCCTTTATGACCTTTGGTTTGAGTTTCTGAGAACAGCACATTTCACCTGTGCCTAGCACAAAGACTCCTGGGCCAAACTGTCTGAAATTTGGCAGGTGAAATCATCTCCATGGGGGCTGCCAGGTCCCCTTATGTCATGGATTTATCATGAAAACTGAAAACGTTATGGCCGTTTCTGTTTTCCAATGCAAATCAATGTGAAAACATCAAATCCAACTAATTGGGATATCTGAGTCTTGCTTCAGATCTGAATCCGAAGCGAAGTGGATTCAGTCCGAATTGGTCTGAAGTGAAGTGGGGCTGCTACACCAGGAATTGTGTCTTAATTATTGGCCTGAAGGCATTCTCATTCTCAGAAATTTAGCAGAGTGTAATATGCTCCTCTTTATCACCTTGGAATAGTCGATGAATCTCAAGCAGGGCTGTGTGCAGTGTGTGTGTGTGTGTGTGTGTGTGTGTGTATATATATATATATATTTTCTGTACCAAGGAAACCCAAATTCTGTGGCCACAAAGAGTGGTGACACAATGTGCCAATAGGCATGATTTCTCTTAGGGCTTCTCTACATTAAGCAAAAATCCTTCATCCTTACCACTGACTTTTTAAAAAAGAAACAGAGTTCTGAATATAACAGATTTATATTCTGCCCTTCCTCACAAACAGCTCAGATAACCATATCATCCACTTCCCTGCCCTGGTTCCACATCGTTGGCTGCTGCCAGGGAGTAGGGAAAGGCTCAGCTTGATGATGTCACATCACATGTTTCCATTGCAGGGGTAGGCAACATGACACTTTGGACAACAACTGCTATAATTCCATACCATTGGCTTATGGGAGTTGTAGCCCCAACATCTGGAGAGCACCAGGTTACCTACCCCACATTATGGGAGGGGAAACTCAGCATGGGGGGGGTGCTTTTAGCAGCAACCTTGTGTTTGTCAATGTGCCTATTTTTGTCGTTATGTCAATGTGTCTAGTTTTGCCCCAATTAGGAATATAGGAAACTGCTTCCACAACCTCCTACCTGAAACTTGAGATGCCAGATATTGAACTTGGGAACTTCTACATGCAAGGGATGTTGCAGTGAACCTTAAGTGGGGGTGGCCAGTTGGAAGGGGGTGAAAATGGAATGAATGTGGCTGGTTTTCAGGGAGACAGGAGAGAATGCAGGGGAGATGGCGAGATCACATCACTCCAGTGCTGAAGGAGTTGCACTGGTTACCAGTTGTTTTCCAGGCCAAATTCAAGGTGTTGGTTCAAATTCAAGCAGCACCAGACAGGCCGCTTAACAAGATCAGCCTCAGATGGCCTTCTCTCTGTCCCATCTGCCAGGACAGCTAGACTGGTGGGGACGAGGGGGAGGGCCTTTTCTGTGGTGGCCCCCACTCTGTGGAACTCCCTCCCTAGGGAACTCCATCATGCCCCCTCTTTAATGAGCTTCCGTCGTGCATTAAAAACATGGTTGTTCAGGCAGGCATTTGGGGTGGGTTAGGGTATTTTAGAAAATGTTTTTATTGTAGAATTTTATTGTTTTAAACTGTTTTATTGTATGTTGTACATCGCCCAGAGTGGCTGGGTGACCAGCCAGATGGCCGATTAATAAATTTAATAATAAATAAATAAATAAAAAGATGGGGAGTTAGATCATAGGAACAGAAGTAACATACTGAGTCAGCCCCTTGGTCCATGTAGCCCAGTATTGTTGACACTGACTGGCAGCGACTCTCCAGGGTTTCAGGCAGGAGCTTTTCCAGCCCTACCTGGAGATGCCAGAGATTGAACCTGGGACCTTCTGCATGCAAAGCAGGGGCTCTGCCACTGAGCTATGGAAGGTGGAAGAGAGGGAGGAAAGGAGATGAGAGGTTTGGGGGGCAGCAGTGTTAATCCTTCTCTGAGCTTATGAGTTATTTTTGTGGTTGTTGGGGGGGGGGTTGTTTTCCTATTCCTTGTTCACCAAAAATATTCTCATCCTATTAACTGTAAAATAGACCCAACTCCTTTTTTGAGAGAAGTCCAGGACTGCACAGTTTTCTAGAGCTTCCTCCCCTAAACATTTATTTTTACATTGCGCTTTACCACTGAGGTAAGCTTCTACCTCTCTAATGCTCCCCTTTGTCCAGTGACTTCTCTAGCTGCTAAGATTCACTCTTGACCACTTTGAAGGAATCTCTAGAGCAGTAAGTCCTAAAAGGTTTTTTTTAAAGGAAGGTTTCCCAAGCTGAATGTTATGGCTTTCCTGTGCCGTAGCTCAGTGGCAGAGCACATGCTGTGCATGTAGAAGGTCCCAGTTTCAAGCCCTGGCATCTCCAGGTAGGGTGAGGAAAGAATCCTTCCTGAAACTCTGGAGAGCCAGGTTTCACTGCCAGTCAGCTTCGACAGTACTGAGCTAAATAGACTCATGGTCTGACTCGGTATAAGGAAATGTTCAGATTTCATGTTTTCTTATCCTTCATAAAATTTGCGAATGAGATAGCAAGAGTGGGTAGAGAAATCTTTCACCTCTCTCCATAACATCAGAACTCAGAATCACTGTAGTCTGTCATAGAAACTGGGAGTGATGGGAGAGCTCTACATATATATCTATACATTCTAGTGCAGTCCTAAGCACTAGGGCTGCACACGGACCCCTGCTTCACTTCAGATGCTCCTCCTTCAGACCCTCCTAACCAGCCCCACTTTAACTTGGACTGATTTGGATCCCTTCCACTTCAACTTAGTTCTGGATCTGAAGTGAGATTTGGATATCTGGATCACTCGGTTTGGGCATTTTCCCATTGACTCGCATGGGAAAACACAAATGGCCATAACTTTTTCAGTTTTCATGATAAATACATGGAACCTGAAGGCCTCTGTGTTGATATGGAGGGGATCCCACCTGCCAAATTTCAGACAGTTTGGCCCAGTACTTGTTGTGCTAGATGCAGCTGAAATTTGATTTTTTTCCTCCACAAAAACTCTCAAAGCAAAGAGCTATACTTCTCAGCCCTGCACCACCTCCTCTCCTCCCGCCTGCTTGGCTGTCTATGGCTGTGTTTCCATGACAACAGAAGGAGAAGTGAATGGAGGAGTACTGGATTATTATTTTTTTAAGGAATCAGCTTTGCTGCAATGTGGTCCATGCAGGGCTCCATGAGCAGATTCTCTGGACCAATAAAAATCACTTCACAGAAAATACTTCTGGGTGGGGGTGGGGGTGGGAGTTGGAGTGAACGTCATCTGACTGGCAGGGGCTGCTCAACCAATAAGAGAAGCTTCACCCCTCTCCCCCCCCTGCTTTCTCCTTTCCCCTGAAAGTCCAGATGCACCTGCATTTCAGGAGCAAGCCTCATTGAGCACAATGGGAGTTAGTTCCAAGTAGACGCACATATCCTTGTGCTGGGAAGGAAAGCAGTAAACACAAAGACAGAAACCAGCCCCCATTTTAACCTGCAGGATCCCTATAATGAAGGATTGAAGTTTCTTCCTAAGGCAATAAACCAAACAAAGGAGAATCAGAGCCTCGAGATCGCACTGTGCCTTGTCGATTGAGGGGGTAAATCACTGGTGGAAACACCCCAAGGACTGCTAGCCATCTCCTGCTCATGAGGAGGAGACAGCTAGTGAGTAGTGGGGGCATGTGCTGTGCTGCTGGTCAGCTGTCCTTGACAGCTGACCAGGTAGGAGGAGGAGGAGGTGCGCTGCACCCCCCCCACTAGCCATCTCCTGCTCGCAAGGAGGAGACAGCTAGTGAGCAGCGGGGATCTGTGTTGCACCCCCCCCTCTTCCTGCCTGGGTGATTCACAGTGCTTTTTGCATATAAATCTATGTGCACATAGAGTTCCAATCAACATGTTTTTTAAAAAACATGGTGATCATGGCGGAGGTGGAGGGACCTGTGAGCAGAGCAGGGGCTGGGGGGGCATCTGGAGAACCCAGATGGGGGTGGGTTCTCACATCCTTAAGTAACACCACCAGAATGATCTCTGTCTCTGAAATGCAGCTGTTTTTCTCCAGTTATTCAGTCTTCCCCCCCTCCTCCACCACTGTCACTGATTGGAGATTGCTGGGTTACGTTCAGCCTTGATTTGGCAACTAGAGTTTCCATTTGCCAAAGCTCCCCCCATCCCTTCTTCTCCTCCTCTTCCTCAACCCCTCGCTGAACTTTCTCATGTTGATACTTTTGGCGTCAGGCTGTCTGAGCTGCTCAGAACAAATCACTGAGTCAGACGAGGCACTTCATATACAAGCTGCTTCACTTCAGAGCACCTGATTGCTATTCTGCTCCACGTCGTATCATGCGGAGGTACCTCCGAAGCAGCCTGCTTCAACTTGTTATTCAGGCTTTGGATCAAGGTGATGCACAGCCCTACTAAGCGCTATTCATGCCTTACTAGGGTGAACGGCCTTATGTTCTGTGAAGAAATGTCTGAATATAACTGTGGTTGTTATGTAATGTCTACTTTGTGTGGCCTCTGTGAGGCTACAGTATATCTGAGTAGGCCTGAGGTCTTGTTTTGTTACTGTCAAAGCCTGTGTAGTAGTAGTTGCTAGGGCTGTGCAGGGATGCCCTCATCTGACTTGGAAGCCTCTTCATGGCTTCAGAGGCAAGCCTGATTTGGCTCAGGCTGATTCGGGGGGGGGGGGTGACCCAAGTTTGCCCCAAACCCGAAGCAGGATTCAGATTCCGAACCCTGCTTTGGGTCCCCCCCAATGCCCCCCGATGCCCCCGTGTAACCCCCCCCAGCTCCCTTCCTTGCCACCGCCTTCTCCGTCGCCACCTTCACCTCCTCTGCCACTGCTGTCTCCTCCTCTTGTGATGCTGACGCCTCTGCCTTCTGCTCTGCCGCCGCCCTCTGCTGCTGCCTTTTCCTTGCCACTGCCTTCTCTGCCACTGCCTTTGCTGCCTTCACAGCTGCCTCCTCCGCCATCCTCGCTTTTGCTGCTGCCTTTGCCACTGCCTTCTCTTTGCCTCCACCTTCTCTGCCTTCACCGGTGCTGCCGTCATTGCCGCTGCCAGCTCCTGAGGCCTGATGTGCGCTGACTCTTATTGCAGAGAGTCACCATTTTTTAAATGGCAGCTTCCTGGAAGTTGCCGTTTTATAAATGTTGTCTCCCTGAAATAAGTGTTGGCACACGTCCCGGCCTCAGGAGCTGGTGGTGGCGATGGCGGCGGCAGAGGATGAGGAGAAGGCAACGGTGGCGATGACGGTGGTGGAGGCGGAGGAGGTGGGCAGCTCAGGTAAGGTGCTAGTGTGGCTGGGCCGGGGGTGCCAAAGCTCTGAAGTGCACCAAGCGTTTCGGAGAGCCCCTGACCCACTCCAGGTCACTTCGTGCCCCTTCCGCTTCGCCTCAGAAAGGGCTCAAAGTGACCCAAAGCAGCCCGCTTCGACTCGGGGTTCAGGCCTTGGGCCAAAGCAGTGCACAGCCCTAATAGTTGCTTAGGGATGTTCTGAAGGGAGCGAGAGAGACAATCACTTTGGATATTGTTAGATGGGGCCTAGATCAGGTAAATTCTGTTCTGACTGGCTAGGGATTCTAGCTAGGTAGAACAGAGCGGTTGGGAAAGGACAGTTAAGGAGCTGACAGTTGAGTTAGGAGGAGAGTCAGGTCTGTGGAGGGTGAGGGAGGAGGTCTGCTGGTTGTATGGGGTGTTATAAAAGGGCTAGAGAAAGTTGAGGAGAATGGATAGCTAAGGCCTGGATATGAAGCTATTCTTTCTCTGTGGGATACCCTTACAAGGCTGGTGAAGATCAGCCAGTGGCTGTGTTATGCCAGGAGGCTGCCCTAAGATCTTGCCAGAAGAAGGTTATACAAGCAGGCAGTAAAAATCCAGATAAACTGTCCAAGCAGCCAGAAATACAATAGCTTTGGTGTCAGAGGAAGACTATACCCAGAAACTGAACCTGCTTGTAAGTATATTTGGCTGAGGTGGAGGTTTAGGGAATTTGGTCCGAGGTAGAAGAAGTCATTAGAAGCTTGTAGCAGCAACAGTGTCTCTTGCGTCCTTAAGAATTGTTACTAAGCAGTCTTTTGAAAACCCCGAAGTAAATATTAGTAATCCCTTATGCACAAAATATCCCTTTAATAAATAATTTGTTCAGTCATTCATCTTGTCTCTGGTATTGGTGCCCATCTCACATGTCAGGCTGGATCTACATGGAGACTTTTTTTAGGTGATTCCATTTAAAACTGGATTTTCAGGAAATCAGGTTAGCTCCTCCTGGGCAAACTGTAGCCAGTAATGCGGTGTATATATTTTTTAAAAACCAAGTTTGCATGGTCAAACAGCATCTGAAACTGCATTAGTTTGGAGTTGGGTGGGTGGACTCCTGTGAGGAGAACCAAATGTCATCAACTGTCTAGGTGAGGGTGTGGAAAGAATCCTTTGACCTCACCCCTAATGTGTTATGTGTATCCTAGAATGGCAGCGCAGTTATAAGTGTGCCATTGACATCTGCATAAGGTGTTCAACAGATGCTTGTGTTTAGCGCGAACCAGAGTTGCTCCATGTTTGTATGCTAGCCCACCTTGTTTTGGCAGCACAGTCTCTGAGAAGCAGATTACAGCTTGTCAGCAGTTTCCCTGAGAATTGTTAGGGAAGATAGGTTCCTCCCCAGGCCGTGAGCTGATAACATTTGTGCAGTAACTGAGTATCAGCTGTTGGCAAGCGTCCATCCTGTCCAGGGAAGGAACATTCAGCCCCTTTCCACATAACAGACTGTGTCAATGCCTCCAAGTAATGCGGCTACTAGAGCATGGCTAGAGTTCTTCCCTATATGTGACATATTTCTCAGTATAAAAGTTTACCCCACTCCATAGTCGGGGCTCTCTATCCCTTTGCTGACAGAGTGCCTTGCTGGCCATGCAGTAAAGCACTTTTAGATCCAAGAGTCTTACCTGTGTCTAGTGTGATCATTGTCCAGCTAGACAACGAACAAGGAGCTTGTTCTGCTCATACCACAATTTTGCGACTGCGGCAGGACCCGTCTAGCTCGTCGTTTCTTCTCTCCTCGACCTGGAATCAATACCCAGGCACCACTAGGTGAGTTCACCTGAGGGATCTTGTTTCCAGTGGAGGGTCGGGGAGACTTCCATTAGGGATGGGTCCAAGATAAGGGTAAGATGGATCACAAATACAACCAGGTAAAGGAAAGTGAATAATTGTGTTATTCTCCGGACTGTTTCTGAAAGACTTGGGTTGAAGTCCCAAAAGGGAAGACTTGGGTTAAAGTCCCAAAAAAGAAAAGAAAGAAAAAATAGACTTGGGGTTAGAGTCCTTGAAGTCAGGGACAGACTTGGGGTTGGAGCCCTCAAAATTAGAGAGATAGACTTGGGGTTAGAGTCCTCGAAGTCAGAGAAAATTAGATTCAGGCCAGAATCAGGTTTTCAGGTTGGAGTCCTGGGAGCCAGATTTTCGGGTTGGAGTTCTGGAAATCAGAACTTGGTTTGAAGTCCGAGAGTTCTAAAAATTGGTTGTGAATTGGAGTCTCAGAATCAAAATGGGAAACATGTGTTCTGCCCGTTTGGGCAGTCCTTTAGATATGATGATGAAGTCTTTCAAGAATATGTCCGGTATTGCTGGTTTGTCAAAGAAACATATGTGTATTTTGTGTGTTGAAGAGTGGCCGGTCATATCTCATTCATGGCCAAACATAGGATCCTTTAACCACCAAACATTGAGAGATTTAAGACTAGTCTTAGAGATAATGTTTTCCTGGCCAGATGGATTATTGGTACCTTTGGGCAAATGAGGCTTATAAGCAGAGCCAAAGAAGAAAGTTTTTTGCCCCAGAAAGCCTTAGCTTCCTACTAACGGCTCCAGCTGGTTATTTAGCCACCTCTGTCCCAGCTGGTTTGTAGCCCCTTTTGAGTTCCACTATACCAATTTTAACCCCCATTGTCCCAGGTGGAGATGGAGCTCCTGACGAGCCTGCCAGAAACAGCTTATTTGTCAATTATAATCATGTCCCATTAAAGAATATTTTACTTGCCATGTCCCAGGGTGGCAGAAGTTTTGAGTTTGGCAATGTATGCTTTTAATGGTAGAGATGAGAGAGTGAAAGGAAAGAAAGGACTCAGCAGATAGTGTGAAAATGCTGGCTGCAGCAATTTCTAAGAGAAGATTTTACAAGACGCGAGGGAGAGGACATGGACGAGGAAGAAGCTGAGGAGGCCAGTCACAATGGCTCCAGCAGCCGCCTCAAAATGCCCGCGATACCTGTAAACAAGCAGGGCACTGGAAGTGTGACTGTCCCCTCAGACCGAAGGGAGAAGATGAATTTAAAGGGTGAGCAAGTGCAGAAGGAGAAGAAAGTAAGCAATGACGGTCCCGGGGAGATTTCCACATAAAAGCCAAAAACCCTTCTCCGACACCCAACAGATGGAAACTGAAACTGAATGCCCCGTTCTTGAAAATCAAGATCGGAGAAAATGAGTACTCTTGTTTATGTTAAATACCAGAGAACTTCCCTTCTCGGGATGCCGAGAGTGGGTGATGAAATTGATGGGATCCCAAATTATGAACCCCTTAGTAATGAAGTTATGGTGTCTGTAGGGCCCTTTAAAACAGACCATGCTTTTATACTAATGGATCATAGACCTGTAAATTTATTAAGAAGAGACTTGTTAAGTAAATTTTGAGCTGAATTTAAATGTGATCCTAATAACTTGTGGGTTTTGCTGCCATCCGCTCATTTGATAGCACTTACTAAAGGAGTGGAGCCAAAATGTTCCTCCCTCCCCAGAGCCCTCAGGAAAATGGAGAATTGCTGATCTCCTTAAGAGAAAGCCACCCCTATCTATCTCGTGTAAAACAAATAAAACAAATGAACTTAACAGAGAAAAATAAGGTCCATTAGAAGACAATCTCTTGTTGTTTCAGTCTTGTCAGGCTTAAATGAAAAGAAACAAGACCAAGCACAGGCTTCGCCAAGAGTGTGTGCTGAATTATGTGTTATTGTAAAAAGATGTTCCAGGTTGGCATATACCATACAATATGAGAAAGGCAAAATTGTAGCTTAGGCTCCACTTGTGTGTTTACCAGAAAGGAAGATGGTTTTGAATAAAATACTGCAAGTAAAACTGAATGTTTGTGAAGAGATAGTATATGTGCTGAAATTGTTATGATTAAAAAGGGATTTTTATATGGTTAAAGTAAGTGTAAACTTTTGCTGAAAGTCGCCGGTGAGAAGCAAGTAGACAGAAAGTGTAGAGGGCTTCAGGCTGGAGAAAAGCTAGAGTAGAGGCTTGTAGAAAACCACAGTGTGATAGAAATGTAGCAAAGCATAGTGAACTGATGAAGGTCAGGCGAGAGTTGCACAGGGAGCGAGAGGAGTTGCTTTGTGTGTGTAGAACTGATATTCATAAATCATTTATGGCTCAGGATGGACCCCAAACTGGAAAGTTCAAATTAGTGAGTTGCTTAAGAATACGTGCTTTGTTCCATTGATACAAGAAGTGTATGCTGACTTGCTCCTTTTGTTTATGCTGTTGCTGTATAAGTTTAATCTCTGAGCATGTGCAGATGTCTTTCTGACTATGCTGTTGCAACTCCTTATGAGTGCTTTGAATCAGCTAGTCTCTCTGCTCAAGTAGCTGAGCTCCTTGCTCTAAAATCAAAAACTGTTCACTGATTCACGATATGCTTTTAGAGTAGTTCATGATTTTGGTCAATTATAAGAAAAGAGAGAGTTCATGACTTCTGCAGGAACCCCCATTGAAAATAGAAATATATTTCAGATTTGTTAAAAAGCAGTTCTCCTGCCATCTTCCATTGCTATTATTTAATGTGCAGCTCATACATATGAGCAAGATGTTGTGTCCCACTCAAATTCCCATGCTGATGCAGCTGCAAAAGGCTGCTGCACAAATATCTTGTTAATCTTTGGGACCTCAGCATAGCCCAAGATTCGGCCCCAAAACAAACAAACAAAAAAATCCAAGTGGAGTCATGCAGGTTGTATTTTACACCCTGACTCTCTTTGGTGCTCCCCGGGCAGCCACTTGGTAGCGCCTGGGTCACTCCATTTCCTCTCAGCCGACATGCTTCCTGACATGCTTCATCCCTTTTCGCATGCCGGCAGGGAAAGATAGGCCATCCGTCAGGCCATCTGTCTCTGTCGCATCACCTGTCAGTCCCACAGTGCAGGACATCTTGTGATGGTTGCGCAGGGATATAGAGGTCTCTCAGAGGGTCTGTTTTCACATCTGCAAATGGATTTTATTCAAATGTCCAAGTGTTGTAAGTTTGAATATATGTTAGAAATTGCGTGCCTGTGTTCTGGATGAGGGTAAAGGGATCTCCTTGCAGGAGGGTGGACGCTACCACAATCACGAAGAAACTGTTGAACTTCGTAACTCCTACTAGAAACAGGTGTGTAAAGTGATGAACATTTCCCAACACTTTCACTGCCCATATCATCCCCCTCCCCCCCAGGTTTAGAAAATGTAGAGAACAAATGGGATATTGAAGAGCAAAATGTGTCAAAGTTATGTACCGCTCGTACCACAAGGGACAGTGAAGGAGTGGAGGTTTGGTCCCCACAACTCTGCCCCCTCCCCGGTGCACACTCAGTGAGGTGCAATGGAGAACGAGTTACTTCCAAGTAGGCATGTTTAGCAGACAACTCCCCTCCATGCCCAGCCCTTCTCTGCGGGATTAGAAGTCAATTGGGGGCCATCAGCTTTTAAAATCAGTAAAGTTCTGCATACCTACACACCTCCATAAGAGCCTACCTTTACACATCCATAACAGTGCAGTTTTAAAACAACCCTAGTGTCTTGTGTCCATGTGAGCACTGAGCATGGTTGTTTGCAAAGAAGCCTGAACATGCAAGTGGCCCCTCACAAGTAGGGGCTCTGTGATCAGGATGCCCCTGCAATCCAGTTGGGAGGGGGTTAAAAGCAGGGACTTGCTCCTCCTTCAACATGGCAATGACCTTCACATGAAGAACACATGAATAGGGCTCTAGAGATGTCTTGTATCTTTGCATGCATCAATGAAATGGATGGGCAGTAGGTTAAGGGCAGACAAAAGGAAGTATTTCTTTGCACAATACGTATTTGATTAATGGGATTCCCTTCCACCATGTGTGGCAATGGTAATTTAGAATGCTTTTCAAAATGCATGGAGTAGGCAAGCTGGTGCCCTCCAGATGTTTTGGACTACAATCTCCATCACCACACTGATTATGGGTCATGCTGGCTGAGGCTGATGGGAGTTGGAGTGCAAAATGTCTTGAATGTTCGGGAGACACCAAATGTTGGGGACCAACAACAAGGGAGATCTGATGCCTTCATGCCCCCTGCGGTCTTCCCAGAGGCATCTGGAAGCCAAATGTTCACATGGAAGCAAAATGGCTTCATTGGTTTCCACGTCACCCCTTCATTATGCATTTCTATGTGTCTGGCCATATGGTGTGTCCGCATTATTTGGATATGCCAACCCTTCAGCAAGTGGTGTTCAACTTATCACCATCAGCCACCAATATTATAGCCCCAATGGAAATTAAGTGGATTACACTTGAGAGATACCCACATTTTCCAGAGATGGCTGTAAGAGTTATTCTGTGTATAGCTCCTCTCCTAAACCTCCAGCTGCTGCAGGACGCTTTCTCTAGGGTGGCAATTCTGGCAGATGCACATTTTTGGAAGGGAGATATCAGATAAGGTAAGGTAAGGATGATGCATGGGGCCTGGAATTTAGGGCCAGATATGGGGACCCCTACACCAACAATCGTCATCTGAGGCCTTCTTCTAGGTGCCTCCTCTGAGGGAGGTTCAGGGGGTGGCAACAGAGGGCCTTCTCAGTGGTGGCCTCAATTGTGGAACACTCTCCCCATTGAGGTCCACCTGGTGCCAACATTGTCATCCTTTTGGTGCCTGGTTAAGACTTCCCTCTATTCCCAGGCATTTGACAGCATATGATAAGGTTTTTAATGGGTCCCGGGATGTTTATTGTTGAGTGCTTAAAATTGTTTTGTATGTAAATGGTTTTTCTGTTATGTTTTAATATTTTGTAAACCTAGAGAGCTTTGGCTATTGGGCTGTATAGAAATGTAAACAACAACCTGCTTACCATTGCCACCTGCTGCCTGCTTCGTAACACGTATGCAGCTCCAACCAGCTGCACAGCCAGTTAGGGTGTGGTGTGTTTTCACATGCATCCAAGGGGCGTACGTATGCCTCAACATGGGCTTAGGTGCAGTCACAGCAAAGATGCATTTTGCTGCCTGGAAGCGTCCTTAGAAGAGAGGGGCACCGCTTCCAGTTCTGTCCCTACCTTGGTGCTACTGCTACAGATATTAATGAAGAGCATGGAATATTACTTCACCCTACTCTGATGTATTCACTTCGCTCAGTACTGTCATGTTTCAGTTTTCCTTGAATCGGTGCTTTAGATCTGCCTAGTTCTGAGGTCCTTCTTAGCCATTCTCCTTGCCACTGCAGGTTGAAAAGGCACTCTCCAGATATCACTTCAGAATGTCTTCTACCTTGCCTGCCTTTTTCCACCTTCTTTTAGCACATCTTTTACCTGGCCTGCCACATAATGCTTTGATTCTTACCTTCACCTCATTCATTCCACCATTTCCACCTTGCTGTTGTACAACAGCCGGAGGCAGCACCCCCACTCCACCCCACCCCACAAGTAGGCTTCTTGCTAGTCCTTTGTAACTATCTTTGCTCAATGTTATCCCCCTTGCTATTTAACATCTACATGAAACCGCCGGGGGAAATTAGCTGAGGATGTGGGCTGAGGTGTCATCAATGACACGCAGCTCTACCTCTCCTTTTCATCTAACCTAGGTGAGGCAATGGATGTCCTGAATCAGTGCTTGAGCAGGTAATAGACTGAATGAGGGTCAATAAACTGAGACTCAATCCAGACAAGATGGCGGTACTGTTACCAGGTTGTTCATCTACCCGGTTGAGTGGCGGTCAGCCTGTCCTGGAGGGGGTTGCACTCCCCCTGAAAGGGTAGGTGCACAGCTTCAGGTCATTGTCACTTGAGGCCCAGGTGGCCTCAGTGGCCAGGAGCATTTCAATCAGCTCTGGTTGAGATAGCAGCTGTGACACTATCTGAACAGCCTGGCAACAGTTATCCACATGCTGGTAACCTCCTGGTTGGATTATTACAGTGCTTTGTATGTGGGGCTACCTTTGAAGATGGTCTGGAAACTTCAGTTTGTTCGAAATAGAGCTGCTGGTTACTAACTGGGACTAGCTGGTATGATCATGTGATGTCAGTGCTTTGTCAGCTGCACTGTGGCTTCCAATCTTTTCTGAGTCCAATTCAATGTGTTGGTGTTGATCTTTAAAGCCCTAAATGGCTTGGGACCAGAGTATCTAAATGAATATCTCCTCCCATACGGATCTGCTCAGACTCTTAGGCCATCTTCAGAGGCCCTCCTCTGGGTGCCCCCACCAAAGGAAGCTAGGCAGGTGGCTACATGAGGGAGGGCCTTCTCAGTGGGGGCACCCTGTTTATAGAATGCCCTCCCCAAAGAGGTTTGGTTGGCAACTACATTGTTATCTTTTTGGCACCAAGCAAAGCCCTTTCTTTTCTCCCAGGCATTTTAGAGACCTTGTTCTAGATTTTTATTCCTGTTTTATCTATTCCTGTACTGTTTGTAATGTATTGTATTCTTTTAAATATATGTATTCTATGTTATATTTTTAACTGTTTGTGTGACTTTTTAGTCTTTTAACTGTTTGTTATCTGCCCAGAGAACACTGATTATGGGGCAGATTAAAAATATAGGGCAGAATCCTATACTGCCCAACCACTAGCAGATACAGCCACTCACGCAATGAGAAATTGTGGTTTCAGAAACATCCAGGAATAAGCGGAACTCACAGAAGGGAGCTCCACTGTCCTGCTCTGCTCTGGAAATGAGCGTTGCCACTTGTTTCCGGGATTATTTTTTGGCACCACTTGTTCCTGTTGTGTGAGCGGTCAGTTCCACTTGTTCAAGAGAACCAGCAGAGATGCAGCGGCAATATAGGATGCTTTCCCATAGCAAACAAACAAATAAATCAGCCAACAGAATAAGCAGGAGGGACCCCAAATGGAGCAGGGCTGGCTTACCACATTTTGAAGGAATTAAAGTAATACTCATTGCCATCTAAAGAGGGGCCCCTTAAGACCAGTAAGTCTAGAATCAAAAATTACCCAACTGCACCACTGCCCTCAGAAGAAGATATGCCATCAGAATGGGTAAAATGGGCAGAGCCATGGGCGGGATGGTAGTGGAACTGGGGAGGAGCACATGCATGCCATACCCTACACTCCTGCAGATCACAGCCACACTCCCCCTGACAACACTGCTTTATACCAGCCCGAAAACTGATGCAAGAAATTCCCCTCCATTGACTTCAATGTGTGTGGGGGGAATAACAATAGCTACATCCACACCAACCACCGCCCCGCCCATGTTGCCATGTCAGGACATAGGACATGCTGTAACTCAGCACCCAATCACAGCACATCACCACCAGTATATCCACTCCACACAGGAAGACCACAGCTCGGATTACAGGACACATTGTCAGGGGCTACATCTCTCTGGCCCCCAAGCTGAGCTCCCTTAATGCTCATAAGGTATGGAGAAACAGGGAGAAAGGGCACATTGCACAAAAAGGGTGTACTTCGCACAAATGGCCTGGAATCACAGTACACATGGGAGCTTGAGTACATTGTTAGTACTTGTCTGCCTAGATCCTTAAAGGTACCTCGCCTTGGGACTCTAGACACAAACACCCAAGAGCAATCACCGCTCCAATTCCAACAGTGGGGGGTGCTGAGACAGGGCATCCCACACAGTTACACAGAGGAGCGGGGCAACACTGGCTGCAAAGTTTGACTGCTGCAGCTGTCTCCCAAATCTCCCCCACCTCCTCTGCAATATGTCAGAGTTTGACAATGTGGTGCCCATGGGTGCACCAGTACCCACCATGACCCTCAGGCATGCCTGCCAAACCCTGCTGGAACTGAGACCCTTTCCCCCCACACACACACACACATGCACATTGCCATCTTTCCTTCCTTCTCCCTGCCGCAGTTGTGGCAGACTTTCCTCCCTTCCCCTCTGCCACCACAGCTCAGGGGATAAGGTGAGTGTGGCAGACATGGGGGGGGGTAGAAGGGGGTCATGAATGGGGGCTGGGGGAAAAGAGGAAGGAAATCATGAGCAGGGAGGAGGCAGGAAATCAGGAGGAGGGGGAGAAAGGTGGCAAAAATTGCCTGATGGCAATTTTTGATGGTGCCCGCGAACACATCTCAACATGTAAAATGTGCCAGTGAACCAAAAAAGGTTGCCTACCCCTGCTATGTGTGAACGCTGTGTTTGTCTGCATTGTATTAACACTCTCCCCTCCAAACACAGGGAAGACACTCATACCCACATGCAGGTACGCTACCTGTTGGCAAATGCCAGGCACTCCACTCCGACCACTACCACTGCTGGCCATGAGCACTTTGCCCCTGCAGGAGGACAGTCTGGATGCACGCAGCAGCAGACGCTGCCAGCACACACACACTCCCACTGCTGTTCCCAAGGCAGAAGGGGTGTGCGTACTCTCGGTCCCTGCGGTCATCCCCTCTTTGTATCTCCCTTTGCTCTCCCACAGGAACAGGATCCATCCCACACCCAGCTCCATGCAGGCCACGAGGGAAGCCCAACCCAGCAGCAGCAGTGACCAGGAGGCTCCCAGCTGCTCCTCCATGAGATTGTTGACTGACTTGTTCTGGGAAGGCTCTGGCCCCCTTGAAAGACAGGTGACAGTGTTCCTAACATGGAGCTGAGGCCATACAGACCCTGCACCTGCTACCCTGCTGCCTGGTGAGCCACCAAGGCACAGGAGCCCTGCTAGGTTTGACTGGTTGGCAACCCCACACATGCCTCTTCCCCTTGGAGGATATACTCAGCCTTGAACGCATGTCAGTAAAGGGGTTGACTTTGCCATGTGTGTTGTAGCTTCTCTGTTACTAGGGACTGGTAGGTTGGGTTCCTTTCCCCTCACTCTGGTATAATCTGGAGGGCTCTGGGGGGGGGCAGGGATCTTGATGGGCTCAAGGGCAGTGGCCCCACCACTGTCTGCTCACATAGGTGCTCTAGACCAGGGCTGTCAAACCTCTTTCAGCTCAAGGGCCAAATTCAAAGATGGAGGGGGATTTCAATGGTGGACGAGGCCGAAGGCAAAAGGGAGCAGGGCCAAAATACCAGAACACTGCGGCTTCAAGCTCTTGCTGCCAGGAACTAAGCTTTAGGGAAGGCATGCCAACCTTTCAGAATGGAGGAACACCATCTGCACAAAAGCCAGGAAGCCACCAACAGCTGGCAGTTGGGGGAAGGGGTTGGGGCTAGGGGGAGTGGCCATCTGGGGAATCTCAAAAGGACCAGATTTGGGCCTCAGGTGGGATGGATTTGGCCTGTGGGCCTGAGGTTGCACATCCCTGCCCTGGATGGTGAGGGGCCAGGTCTCTTGAGTGCAGAAGAGAGATGGGTGCTGCCACCACAAGGCAGTTGTGGGGCAGAGAGAAGGAAGGATGATGTGGGGCAACCAGGCTTGCTGGGATGCTACTTGGCAAGACTGGCCTACTGGGCAAAATGGTATGGGCAGGGATTGTTCATGTGGGCTGCCAGGGGAGGAGGGGCTAAAAGGCCTGGTTGACCCATGCAGCACTCCTCCCAATTGGCTCAAGTGTGCTTTGGTCTGAGCGAACTCCCTTTTCTCAGGGTGGGATTGTACCCTGGATCCGTACCTAGGACCCCCTACATGTCAAATATAAGCTGTTCTGCCCAGCAGTGCTTTTGGCTTCTATGTCTTGGTCTTGCAGCTCAGAGCAGAGGGAAGACAAATGCCTGTAGCTGGTGCCCATCTGCTGCTCTGGCTGAGAAGTTAGGGCACTGCTCGGAGGTGTTTGCAGTGCAGTGTGGATCCAAGTCCTGGGATGCCCCTGACATGATTGGGTTATTGTTGTGGTTGCTAGCAATCCAAAAGTTCATTGGTTCCTTCCATGTGTAGGCAGCACTGGCAGCACAGTCTCTGACTGATGGGATTTAGTAGTGTTTTTAGGGACACTGAGCTTTTCTACCCAGGGCATTTATTGTGTGCTTGTCATTCCCCACTCACGGTTGTTTACAGGTCCTTTAGACAATGTCATGATCCTCCAGTTTCACTTCTGTTTTTAAACAGCACTTTCCACGGGTTTTTTTTTAGAGCAGGGAAAATGTAGTATTCTTTGTGAAAGTGAAAGAAAACACTTTTTCCACTTTGCAGGTATTTGTGCTATTCCGCTATACCACAGTGCCACCTAGAGGTTATGTAGCAGAAAAGCAGGAAAAGAAACACTATTCACATAGTGCTTGGATCTCAGTTCTGTGACAAAACCAAATGTAAATACAGTGGATTAACAGCCTCGTGTAGAAAAGCTCATTCTCTCCGTGTGTAGTGCCTGCAGTTCCTTCACCATTTGGGGATTTTTTGTGTGGTGTGTTTTCCCTTCCCATCTCAGCTTACTGGATACGGTAGCCATTCTGCTGGAACATCTTCCCCTCCGCCCTCTGGTGTAAGTGGAGGATAGGATTGCTCTGACCATTTAGAAAAGACAACAGAGGCAAGGGGAGTGGGACACACAAGATAGATGTTTATAAAATTATGCATAGTTTGGAGAAGGTAGAGAGATTATTTTTTCCTCCCCTCTCTCACAAATACTAGAACTCAGGGTTATTCAGTGAAATTCATGGATTGGCAGTAGTTCCAGGACAGACAAAAGAAAGCATTCCTTCACATGACATCGAATTCACTGATTGAATATGCTGCCAAAAGATATGATGGAGGCCACTGGGCTATAAAAGGGAATGAGACAATTTCACAGCAGGTAAGACAATCATTGTCTATTAGCCACGGTAGGCAAATGGAACCTCCATGTTCTGTGGCAGTTTCCTTCTGAATACCAGATGCTTGCAGTGGGATGGGGTTATGGGGTGGTAAGCAGTTGCCTTCATGCCTTGCTTGTGGACTTCGTGGAACATTTGGTGGGTCCCTGCTTGACACAGGATGTGGAGCTAGATGGGCGTTTGGTCTGATCCAGCAGGATCCTTTTTTATGTTACGTTCTCATCCCATTTTGTCTTTACAACAACCCTGTGAGGTAGGCTAGACTGAGAGAATGTGACTGGCTGAAGATCACCCTAAAAGCATAATAGCTGAGCTATTGTGCCAGGTGGCTGCAGTCCATGAGACCAGGACTCTAACCACCAAACGACACCAGCCTACATTTCAAAAACCAGCTTGGCTAGAGATGACAGTGAAACCCAAAATACACCTGTGTGGCTGGCACTCAGCATCAACAGTGCCTCTATCATTTCATTCCCACCCTGAAAGAACAATGAAGGATCTCAAGCCCGAGTGGACACGGGCACCCCCACCCCAAGCCTTTTGTCTCGCCTGCATGCAGAGAACACTCAGTGCTCATGCAGCAGATGAGAAATTAAATACACCCCATTTTTAAAAAATTCAAAGCATCTTCAACCCTGGAAAAATATTGTCAGTCCTGGACTGCTCGTCTGACTCAAAATAAGGTGGCTTCCTATATCCTTCCACCTTTCAGCAGCCTTTTATTACTTGCAACACTGCCTCCCTGTTTTACACTGCTGCAGATCATGCTATAGGTAGTGCAAGCATTTTAATGCCTCTGTTCTTTTCACCCCAGCTTTCTTATGCTCTTCCAGAAAGAGTAGTGGAGGGAAACCTCTTTCCAAAGAGGCCCAGCCAAGTATTTTGAAACAGAACCAATTCAAATAATTCCTCACAGACCACTTCTTGATTTTCCCGCTTTAATTTCAACGTTTTCCTCCCCGAAAAATATAAAGATGTTTAAGGAAGATGAAATCCTAAAGTGGTGCCTTGTTGTCCTCCAGAAGAGTTTTCAACATGGCCCTTCTAAGCCTCTTTGAGGTCTCTGGTGGTCTTGGATGTGGTAGGAGAGATGCCTTTAAATAATGTTGGGAAAGGGTCATTCAACCCTTGACTGGTAGACAAAACAACCCATGAAGCTTCATTGACATCCAAGTATTTTCACAAGTTTCCAAGAAGATGATTGCATTTGGAGACCTTCTTGAGTATTGCAGAAGCTTTTATGAAAAAAAAAGTTACTTGTTGCATGTGGTTGATTACGACACACACATGCCCCGGTGGAATCACAAACAGTCCCCGCACAGGGCCACTTGTCCTTTCTGGTAATCACGGCATGGGCAGAGGCGCTGATACTTGGTATTGCATCCTGCGCAACTGAACAAGAGAGGTTCCTTCTGGAGGTAGCACTCCCGGACATTTCCAGCCACAGCTGGATAGAGGTGATTCATCTCAGACTCGGTGCTCTCACAGACGATGTTGAGTCTAGAAGGGGAGAAAAACACAGAGAGGGCTTTGATGGGTGGGTTCTTCCAGGGAAAGACTAAGGGGTGATGTGGTGGGTTTCAGCATGACTCTCAAGAGGTCTTCTCATGCAAGCAGTGCTAAGGGCCGTTTCACACATTACACAACAACAAACCTAGGGTTGCCATGGCTCCAGGGAGTCACAGCCAATACTGTCTCTTTGATGAGTGTACCTGTGGGTGTGTGTATGTCAATGTGTTTGCATTTACACATTATCTTTTCTTAGATGTACACTGAGGGCCAAATTATATGTTCTTTGGAAGTTCCATGGATTTTTTATTTTAACTTTAAAGCAGCCATGGGAACTCCAC
This sequence comes from Heloderma suspectum, assembly GCF_057233095.1. Taxonomy (NCBI): domain Eukaryota; kingdom Metazoa; phylum Chordata; class Lepidosauria; order Squamata; family Helodermatidae; genus Heloderma; species Heloderma suspectum. Next base: position 223,035,521 of record NC_139459.1, on the reverse strand, counting down.
ATTTTATCAGAGCAGTCAAAGGGGATGTTTATTAACCCTTTCCCCCATGCTGTTTTCTTAAGAACATCAGAAGAATCAAGGTCCACCTAGGCCAGCATTCTGTTCACACAGTGGTCAACCAGATGCCTGTGGGAAGCCCACAGGCAGCAGAGGTGTGCAATAGCACCCTCCCACTAGTGTTCCACAGCAACTGGGGTACAAAGGCATGCTGCCTCTGATTATGGAGATAGCATACAGCCATCAGGACTAGTAGCCATTGATAGCCTTATCTACTAGTCCCAATACCTCCAGTTTCAGAGGCAGTTTGTGTACGTATACCAGTTGCTGGGGAACATGAGAAGAAAGGTGCTATTGCACTCATGTCTTGCTTGATTGACCACACAAACACACCTGATCTTTGCCCTGCAGGGAAAACATATAGCTACCTGTGGGGTAATGGCAGCTTCAGAGGGATAATTTAGATCTGGAAAATGGCACCAGGGGAAGGGTTTTGCACGCCTTCAACAGCATTGCTGCTCTGATGACATGTGGAGCCCTCTCCCCCATGCGGCCCCTTTAAAGTAGGAACAAAAATATACGGAGACCCAGTCATGGAATCGTCTCTGGTGTAAAGTGTCATTTGGCCTTTTTAAAAAAACTATAGGTTTGTATATCAGGCACTACTGTAATCCGCGACCTAACACTTCTTTCAGAGGGTAGCCATGTTATAGCACAATCCTATGCATGTTTATTTAGAAGTCAGTCCCACTGTGTTCAGTGGCATTTACTCCCTAGTAAGTGTGTCTAAGACTGCAGTCTGTTGTAGCAAAAACGACAGAGTCCTGTCTGGAGCACCTTAAAGACCAAAGCATGTATTATGGGATAAACTTCATGGGATGCTAGAGCTTATGATATAATGAAGTTCTTAGTCTTTAAGGTGCCACAGGATTCTTAACACGGGGAAAAGGGTATGGCCATTTGGCAACCCCAGGGGGCCAAATTTTGCCCCCAGGCCCGAGGTTCCCCACCACTGCCATAGGTGATACTACAGCCTTTCCTTCTCCTGTGCTTGGTAAATGGGCTGGCATCTCTTTAATAAACTCTGATCTGAACGAGTGATTCTGAACCAGCAATTTCTCAAAAATGGTTGGATTTTAAGAAGCTGAAGGAGCTTAGCAAGAAGAATCTGAGCTCTGGCTCTAATTTATCATATAAAAATGTCACTCGGACTCAAACTGCCTGCTTGGCCGCCGTGACAAAAATGATAATGCACCCATTTTAATTGTCCACAGCTATGTATGGAGCTGGGTGGCAGATTTATGGTCTATTAAAATGTCAGTGCCTGTGTGTTCCAAACGTATGCTCACATAGGCAGAGGGATAAAAGGGAAAGGGGGAAGACGAGAGAATAATGGTGTCTTGAAAAATCCAACATCTTTTCAGCTACAGAAAGCCATTCACACACAATACAACTGGAAGGTCTGTCTAAATATTTTTATTCTGCTGTGTTGTGTGCAAAGAGCACTGAACAAATGTCAGAGAAGCATCAATGAAAGAAAGAATTCACTCTCCCAGCAAGAACGCACAAAGTAGCAGTGAAGGTCTATGGTGATTCTTGGGGCTTCGGGAGAATCCTAATCAGGGGAGGGCAGACTTCAGCTTTGTGAGATCAACTCTGTGACCTGGTTTGCACATAATGCTAACCCATGGTTTATTTAACCCATGGGTTTCTGAAATCTGGGTTGTCTGGGGTGTGTGAAACCAGCCGTGATTATTAATGATAATCATAATCATAATAATATGCATCGTTTGTTGTTAGTTTGTGAACTCTGGATTGTTTAAACCTTGGGTTGTCATTACATGTGAACCCAGAACCATGGGTTGTTCATGGGTAATTTTAGCAGGCTATGGAGGCAGTGAGCAAGAGTGGTAAAAAACCAACCAACCAGCCACTCTGTGTGCCAGTTTTATAATGTCACAAAGGCCTTTTGGGATACAAGGAGGGAGCAGGCAAAGAAGGAGGGAAACAAACAACCCAAGGATTGAGAAAATAAACCACGGTTTGTTTGCTTGTCTGCCAAACAAACCCTGGGTGGGACAACAAGTCACGGTTAGGGATGGCTGGCCTAGAGTTTTGTGTGGTGGGATATTGTTCTTTCTCAAGGCTGTCAACTAGTCGTGGTGAATCTATAAAAATGTCAAAATTCAATCCAAGCTCAATTTTTTTTCAAAGACCAAGTTCCTACAGAACATCAAGTTTCCACAAAACAAAACCTGATCGTAGAATTCAGACGGAAGAGCCGAAATGTGATTTTTGCAAGCAAATACTGAGTTTTGTGAAACACTCAGTTTGAGTTTTCCCGCAAGGTTCCATTTGTGGCACAAAAGTGTCCCATTTTCAATACAGTCCTACCTAAATGTCAAAAATTGACACCCATTCAGAGGGAGATAACAAATTGAACTGTACAGTTTCACCCCACAGCTTCAAGGCAGAAATGCCTGGGTTGGTATTTGACACTGCTGGTGTAATGTAAAGGGGAAGAGAAGAGATCCCAGGGGGAAGAAGGGAAGGGTGGTGGGGAGAGAACAGACTTACTGCTGAAACACCTCTTTCTTGTTGATGAACTTGAAAAACTCCGGCTCGCAGACCAAACCGTGCTGCTGACAAGCACTGGTGCATGCCTGCCCCGTGCCTGAGATCCACACCTGCATTGAGTTTACTGGGGGCCAGGCTGGAGGGCTGCTGCTGGAGTTGTCAGACCATGCCAGGGAAGTGGAGTTGGGCTGCAGGCTGAAGGGGCTTGCAGAGGTTTGCATAGTGTGGCTGTTGGGCTCGTCTGGCAATGCAGCAAAGGCGCAGAAGTCCTATGGAGGTAAAAAAAAAAAAAAAAAAGGAATTGATGGAGAAGTTTTCTAAAGGCACTAACAGTCCAGTCCTATGCATGTCTGCTCAGGACTGTAAGTCTCACTAAGTTTAATATGTCTGACTCCATGACAGTGCAATCTTATCCATGTCTATGGAGAAGTAAGTCACATCGAATTCAACAGGACTTATTCCCAGGTAAGTGGCTATAGGGTTACAGCGTCAGAAGGTTGGATCCAGGATTCTCGTTCTGACAGCATCGTTCTGATGTTGCTGGCAGAATGGGATTTCAGAATCCTCTTCTCCCCACTGCATGCCCCCCCATCTGCTTCAGAAGGTCCCCCTGGAGCAGATTTGAAGGGCACTCAGGTGGTTGCAGGGGGAAGGAGAGGATGGGGAAGTCCCACTCTGCCAGCAGCATCCTCCTGTGTGCAGAATGAGGTTTCTGGATTCAAGCCAGAGAGTTTTAGAATGCAGCCTTACGGCCCAAGCCTCTGCACATTTACTTGAAAGTAAGCCCTGCCATATGCAACGGGGCTTACTCCCAGGGTGCTTCCAGATAGACAGCTCCTAGCTCTACCAGTTCAAAGGCATTGTGCAGTTATTCCATCTTTTTCTCTTTAACATTTTCTTTTGTGGCGAAAACACACATAACAAAGACGGAAGTAGCAGTGGGAAAACTTTGGAGGGTTACAAGCGAAAGGCGGTGTCATCTGGGGGGCCTTCCCAAAAATACAATTCCAGGCTTCAGGAAGTGTGAGTGCGCAAAAAGGGGGGGGGGGCTTGTCTGGAAGCATCCCTGGTTTAACATGCTTACTCCGTAGTTAAGATGGGGAGGTAAAAGGGCTGAATTCTGAGAGGTGTCCTGAAATATTGTTTCTTTGAATATATCAGTATTTTATTACTTATTTATTTATTACATTTTTATACTGCCCAATAGCCAGAGCTCAACTTTCTGATGCCATAGATAACTCTTGGACATTCTTTCACCAGTCAGTAATGGCTTCTAAATTGGTAGAACTTCAAATCTCCTGAATCTAGATTACCTTGTTAGATATGTTTGTCCTACACTGGAGGAACTGACAGGCATTCTCCAGGTCTTTCTGAGGTGCCAGACATTCTTGGTTTAATATTTCTGACAAACTCCAGATGGTACCTCTGAGTGAATCCTACAAGATGCTGTAGGTGCAAGGAGGAGAAGTACTCTGACCGCATGAGGGCTCTAGTCCTGCCTTCTTCAACTGTTCAATTGATGACTACACAATCCAATCAACAACCCATGTGAAGCTAAGTACAAGGGCATACTCATACCAGCCCTGTTGGACTGGATGGAACTAAGAACCACTTCATACATTTCAACAGAACCTGGTCCATGCAAAGTACTATCTAGCATATCCCCTGGCTATTATCGTAAGTGAAGAGACTATATAGCTCAGTGGTGGTGTGCATACTTGGCATGCAAAAGGTCCCAGGTCCAATCTCTGGCATCTTCAGTAAAAAGTATCTCAAGTAGCAGGGCTGGAGAAGTTCTTCTTCTTCAGACCTGGCCTGGAGAGCTGCTCCCACTTAGAGCAGACCATTCATCTGGACTCGATGGTCCAGTGGGTGCATTCAGCAAAAGGCAGCTTCATTTATGCATAAATTCCCCACCCACCCCAAATCTATGTTTCCAGGGTGGGGTTGGGGGAGATCGCTGTTAAGACTCTGCTCACCATATGCCAAAGGGACTGGATCACTCCCTTAGTTTTTATTCAGACAATTGTTACAAATATTCCCAGGGCTACCTGGTTAAACATGGAGCTACAAAGCTGATATATGGAAAGGTACCAAAGCATATCATTTTGCGAGTTATCAAATAGCAACCAATAACATAAGCACTGGAAATAGTAACTGTCCACACTGAGGGCAGGGGCAGTGGGGAAAGAAAGGCCAACCATGAAGAAACAGATGAAACTCATGTTTCTAGAAATAAATCAGAAATAAAACTCAGAAATAAATATCTCTGTAAGGCAGCATTTTTCAACCTTGGGTCCGTGGATGTTGTTGTACTACAACTTTCACAATTCCCAGACAGCATGGCCAATGGTTAGGGATGATGGAAGTTGCAGTCCAACATCTGGGGACCCAAGGTTGGGAAAGGCTGCTATAAAGTAATTAATTTAATTCCACTCATTGTTCTGAAAGAGAAAATGTTTCATAGGAGGATTACCCAGTTCCCCCCTGCCACTCCAAATTTCTATTTCCCCCCATAGAGTGCCTCAGAGGGAGGGAGCAGGAAGAAAAGTGCCCCCCCACCTTCCCTGTCCCCAAGCCATCAAATCTAGATACTGGTTAAAAAAAGAGAGAGTGGTAAAAACGATGTTGTTACCACCTGTTGAGCATGAATGAAACCCTATTGCCTCCTAGGTTGAGTCAGAAAAAAAATGCAGCACAAGATACAGATCAGCTACCTGGTACTGAATGTAGGCATGAATTCGTTCCAGCATCCCTTCAGATGTGTACTCATAGGGCAGGTAAGGGTCAACCTGGAGGAAGGGAAGAGCAAGATGAAGCAGCAGTCAGTAGACCCTCGCCCGGCTCCACTTTATGTCAAGGAGATATGAATACCCCAACGTTTTGTAAAGGGCATGCCTAATATTTCATATTTGGAATGTAAACAGGCAATTTGATTACATTTCTTCAATTGACTGACTGATTGATTGATTGATTGAACTATTTACATTCCGCCTTTCCCCATATAGTTCAAGGTGGTTTGCAAAAAACAGTAAAATACAATAAAAACAGCCATATATAAGAGAAACAAGCAACAACACACACACATTTGAAGCAGCTGGTTTATTAAACATAATTAAAAAAGCCAGCATGAAAAACCAGTCTCTCTCTCTGTCAAATTTAGCAGGATTTCTTTGGGTAAGGATCTGTGTGTGCATATATCTGTGTGTGCGTACACATGCATATGCCGCCCCCAGCCCCCTAGCTGAGACTGGATGAAGCCCTTGGGGCCCAAAATGTTATGCATCCCTAGGAAAGTGAAGAGATTTTCAGCACTCTAACAAAGTTATCTTCTCCTTTCTTAAAACAATCCCAGAAACCCAGGCTTTGCCATTGCACATGGCCATCAGTCATTGAGAGTTGCAAAGGAGAAGGCAAAGCTCCTCCAGAGCACTCCGACAGCAATTCATACACCTCACCAGCATTTTCCAGGCAAAGCTGTTTGCAGCCAGCAGCTTGTGAGACTGCTGGCATCCTCTGCTGGGTCTGCAAGAGGCCTCTCCGACTCGGTGTCAAGCTTGCCCCTTGCATCACTTTCCTTGGGCATGTGCCTGTCCCTCTCAGCAGCGCTGGCAGGCATCCCGCCGGATCTGTCGGAAACACTCACACGAGGCAATGCTGGCAGATGCCTGCATCCATCTGCTACCAGGAGACAGTCGGAGGCAGCCTTCTCTTGAAAGGCAAGAGGCCCAACAACAGACGGACTCACCAGGGCAAGTGGCTCCTAATGATCCCCTCCCTTCCCTTTCCCTTCCCCCTTAAAAGAAAGAATGGCAGATCAAAGCCAGGTGAAAAGATGCCAATTAAGAATCACAATAAAGCCAGGTGATGAAAAGCATATGGCATCTTCCAGCAACAGCCCCCTTGTATGCTCTGGCCCTGCCTGTGCTTCCAAAAAGTAGAGATCTAACTGCACACACACACACACCCCGGTGAGGGAGTCTGTGTTTTAAGCAGCTTATCAGTCCTGGTGACAACAGGATAAATGCTCTCTCTGAAGATTTCTCTGATCTTAAGGCTTCCTTTTGCTCTCCCACCTATCGCTTCTCATTTTATACTCAGAATGTAGACAAAGGGCATACCCACGTGGGTTCATTCGATCCCGACAAGCCAGCTAACAACTGTGCTGATTTGCACAGAAATTCTGGCCAGCATGCAGGGTAGATGCAGTGACCCCAAGCACACTGGCCTGTGAACAAGGCCTGCTGAATACAATGTCCCCCAGTGCTTCAGTGGCATCTTACCCTCCAAGCTGACCAATGGAGCCTTCAGCATGAGACCAAGTCACAAGTGCTCTGTTCAGCCTTTCCCCAACCGGTACCCTCCAGGTGTTTGGGGGTACAATTCCATCATCCCAGACAATGGTCAGGGATGATGGGAGTTATAGTCCAAAACATCTGGAGGGCACCAGATTAAGGGAAAGCTGGAGTAGACATTCAAAGAACTGGTCTGCAGTGGGATTACAGCATCAGGGCAGGTGGCACAATCTACACTGGGAAAGGATATGCAGAATCTCCAATGGGATCCAGCCCCACTTGCTTCTGTGTTTAGGAGGCTATGAGGAGCCCATCACTTGGCTTAACTTGGGGAAGCAGGAGTCAGTGTGTGGATTTCAGTAAAGGCCCCTGACCTTTTCTTGAGTAATTTGAGAACCTTGAAACAATATGGGTAGCATGCCCTCTAGTTTCAGGGTGGTCCTATGGCCTATTTGACAGAGGTCAGACCTCTGTTTGAAGGTCTCCTCTGTTGGAAGGGCTGTCCAGTTCAAGGCCAGGTTAAAGATACAGAGCCGGAAGCGGAAGTGATGCAGCACCTGGACAGCGGACTGAGCAGGCGCACACAGCACCCGGTCAGTCTTCCCCTCCCTCTATGGTGAGATGTTTCTATTTAAATTGCAGTTATTCTTTCTGAATTCATATAATCTACCATATGCAAATATTACACAAATTGGTGTCCTCTTGTGTCTGCTTTTTTTGGAGAGGCATAAGTGGCCACCCTATCTAGTTTTGAGCCAAAGTCCCAGATAGGCCTGGGCGGGTGGCAGGAAGACTGGACAAAGCACTTTCTCCCTGCCGCACTCCCCCTGCCCCAATTTTGAAAGTCCAAGGAAGGGAATGGCCATTTCCCGGGAATAATTCATCCATCCATCAACACTATTTTTTTCCCCACCATCCCAGAAGGAAAAAAGGGGGAAAGCCCTGAGGAGTCTCATTGGATATTTTACATTTTGAGCTTATGCTTTATTGCACCAGAAAAGCCAAGCTCTATGTGAAATGGGCCCGCCGCTGAGAAAGATTAGCATTTAAATGGGCGATATGATTAGCTACCAAACCCATTGGGGCTCAGAAAGAATGGAGAACGGGGGGGGGGGAGAGTCTAGTATTAGGGAACTAAGGAGCACAAGACGGGCTGGTTTCCTGCCTACTGGCAATAATGAAGCCTACATGTTGTGGACACTTGAACCAGCCTTGTTGCTTTTCCATTAGTGATGCACAGAATGTCACTGCAGCTGCATCAGGTGGCAGCCTTTCATCCTCGGTTGACAGACACATGCTACTCTACACCTCACTTTCCCTCCCTCTTGACAGAGTGCTGCTAATGGAAGTCCCTCTTCCATTTAGTCCATCTCTGCTGGATGCCCAGGGCATGGTGACAAATAACTCAGTCTTCTTCTAACAAGGCCAAGCAGCTGGGCTTGAGAAAGGTGCTTTTACTTGGGGAGGGGGGAAGGTTTGTTCCGAGTCTATTACTGAAGGCAGTGTTGGTGTAGATGAGCCAGCCTGTTGCTCATTGAAAATCTGATGTGTCTGAATGATTTCTGTACCTTAGAAAAGGGATATTAAATGTAGCAGGAGGATGCTGCTAGTTCTTCATAACAGATTTGTTTTAAAACTTTGAATTAAAGGTCCTAGAAGCAGGGTGTTCTGCCTGCTGGAAAGACAACTGTTCTGGTTCTCCTTTCATAGGAGAGGCCCAACAATCTCTCTCTCTCTCTCTCTCTCACACACACACACACACACACACACACAACTACAAAAGGTACAGGGACCCTGTCCTTTTCCGCGTCTGGTCATATTAAATGTTTTTAATCCACAGCATGTCTCACCAAGCACATGTTGCTACTATGAGATTCGAAGGTCGTGACATCATGCAGCATTGGTGGTGACGGTGGGTCTAATGAAGTGATGTGGCTTGTCCACACTTTCTGCCGCCCACGGAACTTCCCCACAGAACTTTTTGCCGCCCATGGAAAAGTGGAACTTCCGCCCGCTTTTTCCTGCTGACCAGCCACCAGCTGTTTCCCCATTGCTGTTAGCAGTGGGGAAAGAGTGATCTTGGTGAGGATCACTAGGAGGGGGAGGGGAAGAGGCTTTAACCTCCCCACTAGTGATCCTGTTCAAAATTGCTGCTCCCTTGCTGCTATAACGCCACTTCATAGCTGCTGGAAACAGCCTCCACCTACAGAGCTGTGCACCTTGTGGATTGCTGCTATTGTGTACAGTTCCACAATACTGCCAGATCTCCTTTGCGGGCTTCTGGCTGTTGTTTGAATGGATATTTAGAAACAGCTCACCACAAGGCAGAAGTGATCCATGTGGTAAGCTGCTGTGTATACAGAGGGCTGCTACTTGGAGGTACTTTCAAGAGGCTTCCATGTAATGCCTGGCCCTAACTCAGGAGTATTCTGCAGACATTAATTTCCAAGGTGGTGAGCAGAAGTCAGAGCCATGTGCATCATGAGACTTCACAGTCCAAGGAATCACTCCTGCTTAATCATGGACCAATCACAGGTATCTTGCAGGGACCCAAAGCACTGAAAGGGAACCCTGCTCATAAAGCAGGGATACAGAACCTAAGGCCTGGGGGCGGGGCAGATCCAGCCCTCTGGGAGTCCCAATCTGGCCCTCTGGGGTTCCCCAGATGCTCACGCCCCCTCCCCCTGGCCCCACCCACTTTCTGCCAACCCGATTGTTTGGTGGTTTCAGCTTTTGTGCAGATTTGTCCCCATTCTAAAAGCTTGAAACGGCTGTCCTAAGTCTTAATTACGGGCAGTAAGAGCGTTAAGCTAAAATATGCTGGTATTTTGTGGGGTTGGATCCAGGACCTACCTTCCACCTGATTTGGGGGGATTACACTGCCCCCCATACCACAGCTCATTTCATTCAGCAGGGTCTCCTGACACTTTTGTAGCAGTTTCAGGGGGCTGAAGAGGCTTCCGTGGAAAGGAAGGGGCAGGGAAGTCCACCTCCACCAGTGCAGTTGACTTGGCATAAATCCAGATCCGAACCCTGGTATTTTGGCCCCCACTGTTTTGTCTCTGGCCCCACCCACCACTGGAATCTGACCCATGAGGGCTTCTCCAAAATGGAATTTGGCCCAACAGCTGGAAGCGGTTCAACAACCCTGCCATAAAGGCATAACCAAAACTTCATCTGTATAAAATGTCCCCGCCTCTCAGAGGACCGCTGTCCTCAGGTGGCCACCCCATTATCGTTACTTTGGCTTCCACACAGGAGTTATGCTTAATAACCAGGCATGCCTAGCAGCATTAACATAATTCTGGCAGCTAACGCAGTAAGACAGGCAGTGAGAGGGATTCAGTAAATTGGGGGTCTTTCACTGTGATTGGACACCCAACTCTAATGTAATCCTGAATTTGAGCAGAAACGTCTGTGTGGAGAAATACTTAGTCAACCCAACAGAAAAAAACAAGCCTTGATCAAGAAGTCAAATGAGTGTCAGGAATCATCTGTGTCCCAATCCTTGTCTGCAAGAAAATGTGGATTCCTACACCTTGAGATTTTGGAAGAGTATAATTGTGGAAGAGCATATGAGGCTCTAGGCCAGAGGTGGGGAGCCTTCCAGATGTTGTTGGACTCCAACTCCTATCAGCCCTAGCTGGCATGGCCAATCGTCAGGGATTATGAGAGTTGGAGGCCAACAACATATGGAGAGCTACAGGTTCCCAAGCCCTGCTCCAGGCAAAGAAGACACATTTGGAAGTGTGCAGAGATATAGGTATAAGTATAGGTATTTCTAGCAGCCCTGAATTGCTGTGATTTCTGAACATAGCCCCATGTTCTGACAGCTTATTTATACATGCTCTGCCATCTCCTCTGCCTTCATCATTCAAATGGATAGTACATTTTAGGAATGGATTATGAACGACTACCAGTGTTATTTTGTCCCATGCAGTTTTGCTTTTTAACCACTGATTGTCAGTGGAGGAAGAAATAATTTTACAGCCATATCTGAAAAGGATCTCTTAGTATTCATTTAGATTACCTAAGATCACTTCCTGAATTTTGTGATGCAGTACATTAACGGCCATTCTCTCTCCCACCCCAAGGTTAGGCAATCCTTGTTCAGATAGTTAGAGCTGATAAGAAATATTCTCATGGAAGTGTATGTCCATCTAAATTACCAGATTCAAATGGTCCAACCATCTATACAAAGCCTTCTCTGATTCCGTAAACTTGACAAATTACAGCTCTCTTCTCAGCATTTACAATGGAAGTGAATGAAGAAACTTAACAAAAGGACCAAAGTGTAGCTGACAACAGATAATAAATGTCTGTCCCTTGTTACTGTTGCACTCCATAATTTGCCAGGAAATTATTTAAAAAGGAAGGACCCTTAGGAATACTTCATACATGACATTTTTCCTGCATTGGTATGGATAAATGTGTTCACCCATGTACGCAGTCATGTGAAAATCAAGCAAGAGTCTATTTTGCCACATGGAGATGTATTTGGAAACATCTAAAAATGAAGCAAAGAAGCAATTCTTAAGAGAGCCAAAGAAGAATGTTGCTAATGACTCATTTATAGCCCTTAGTTCTTGATATGGGTTGCTGGAAGGGGCAAATTCTTATGCAAGGATGGAACTTTGTTGCTTGATAGGTATTGCTTTCATTGTCAAGGTTGAACTCATTACTAAAATTGGAACTGGGAAGATTTCCCTCCTGCCAGCCCCAATCAGATTCGCTGGTTGAGATGTGGAGGGGGGAGCAGTATTACCTTCTTTTGTAATGTGTAATCTGATTCATATATTTTGAGTGGGTGTGCTTTGCTAATCTTGTCTTTTTTTACAAGTTGGTACACCACCACCACCAACAACAACACCTAGCATCCTCCTGCTGTCTTCATGTAGAATAGTATAATGTGGATATGTGAGCTAATCTGCAAAGGTTGTTGGGTAGGGAGATTCCTGCTATAGTAAAAGGAGTTGCATCGTTTGCAGCCTCCAGGTCTACTTCTCCTCTTTGAGTGAGTTCCCTCTTCCCATACTCCTTATGTCATCTCTTCTGATGGCTGTAGACTAAAACCACCACATTTCCATCAAGGTAATGGGGGCTCTATGCCAAGAAAGCTCAATCTCTCTCTCTCAATAATAATAATAATAATAATAATAATAATGCTAACGACAAGTGGAACCACCATTTCACTCCCCCCTCTGTTAATCAAATATGCGAAGTAAGCAAATGAACATAGATCTTCTGTTAATAATTTATTCTGTATGATTGGATCATCATGGACCAGGGGAAAGAGCTATGAAGGCATTGAAGCCCACTCCAGATCACTGGAAATCCTGCTGAGCTCACCCCCTCCCTGAGTTTCTGAGCGTTCACCAGGCATGGCCTCTCATCATAACCATAAAAGCTGGAAGCGTGCCTTGTCAAAAAAAGTGAAAGCTGACAATGTCAAGATGCTGAACTCTGTTCCCATTCTCAACACTGAAGCGTGCGCTGGTGTGCGAGGGATACAACAGTCCTGGCTGCAGATTCCATCCAGCCCACAGCTGTATGATGCTATGTTATTGTCCTATCTCTCCAGAGCTTGGACAATGGGCCATGAGCCCAGAGCCTCTTTTGGTTTATGACCCATTTCCTGTGCATTGCTCCAGCCACATATATGTTGGGCAGAGTTATTTCTTCTCTTCTGATGGAATGAGTCAAACTGCCACTCCAAAGGCTGGAGGAGATAATACTCAGCACCCTCCTGCCATAAATATCTCAGCTGAGAGTTCAGCAAGGCTGGAAATTGTACCCATTATATCTAATTACAGGTGCAAATGGTAATCAGTTACGACATGATGACAGGAGTTGATACTGCCTATGAATTATTGAACTTGCCCCAGTTTGATTCGGTAACTTCAGACAGCTATTTGATGGGCACTTCTGTGAGTTCCTTAAATAGAAGTGTCTTGCTTGTCATAACCCAGATTACCTATTTGACTCTCCTAGCAGGGAGCTCTGCATTGTACTTCACAATGTTTCACACATAAAACAGATTTCTATACGACACCATCGTCCTGCTTTAATTCCAATAGCAAATTTATTTTATTTTATTTATTAAATTTATTAATCACCCATCTGGCTGGTCACCCAGCCACTCTGGGCAATGTACAACATATAATAAAACAGTTTAAAACAAGAAAATTCTACAATAAAAACATTTTCTAAAATACCCTAACCCACCCCAAATGCCTGCCTGAACAACCACGTCTTTAATACATGGCGGAAGCTCATTAAAGAGGGAGCATGATGGAGTTCCTTAGGGAGGGAGTTCCACAGAGTGGGGGCCACCACAGAAAAGGCCCTCTCCCTCGTCCCCACCAGTCTAGCTGTCCTGGCTGATGGGACAGAGAGAAGGCCATCCGAGGCTGATCTTGTTAAGCGGCCTGTCTGGTGTTGCTGGAGGCGCTCCTTAAGATAGGCTGGGCCGGAACCATATAGGGTTTTAAAGGTCAAAACCAACACCTTGAATTTGGCCTGGAAAACAACTGGTAACCAGTGCAATTCCTTCAGCACTGGAGTGATATGATCTCGCCGGCGGCTGCCTTTAATCAGGTGAGCCGCTGCGTTCTGTACCAGCTGCAGCTTCCAAACCGTCTTCAAGGGTAACCCCACGTAGAGTATTACAGTAGTCTAAATGAGAGGAGACCAGGGCATGTACTACCAATGGGAGCAGATGGTCGGGAAGGAAGGGGCGCAGCCGCCATATCAGATGGAGTTGATACAGCGCTGTCCAGCTCACAGCTGACACCTGAGCCTCCATGGACAGCTGGGAGTCCAAAATGACCCCCAGGCTGCGGACCTGGTCTTTCAAGGGTAGCCGTACCCCATTCAACACCAGGTCAACATCCCCCAGCCTCTTTTTGTCTCCCACCAAAGGTATGTCGGTCTTGTCAGGGTTCAGCTTCAGCTTATTCCTCTCCATCCAGCCACTCACCGTCTCCAGACATTTGGACAGGGATTCTACAGCCAACCTTGGTGAAGATTTGAACGAGAGGTAGAGCTGCGTGTCATCCACATACTGATGACACTGCACCCCAAACCTCCTGATGATAGCCCCCAGCGACTTCACATAGATGTTAAATAGCATCGGGGAGAGGATGGAACCCTGTGGCACCCCACAAGTGAATGGCCACAGGTCAGAAACCTCCTTTCCCAGTGCTTCCCTCTGGTACCTGCTGGAGAGGAAGGACCAGAACCACCACAATATGGTGTCTCCAATGCCCAACCCCTCCAGGCAGTCCAGGAGGATACTGTGGTCAACGGTATCAAAAGCCACTGAGAGGTCGAGGAGAACAAGGAAGGAGCATTCATCCCTGTCCAGAGCTCTCCTCATATCATCCACCAAGGTGACCAAGGCCGTTTCTGTCCCATGCCCAAGCCTGAAGCCCGACAAATGGGTCTAGATAATCGGTGTCTTCCAAGTGTGCCTTCAACTGCATCGCCACCACCCGGTCAATCACCTTTTCCAAAAAATGGCAGATTTGAGACTGGGCGAAAGTTGTTCAGATGGTCCAAGGAGGGCTTCTTTAAGAGCGGTCTTAACACTGCCTCCTTGAGGGCTGATGGCATCACTCCCTCCTCAAGGGAGGCGTTCACCACCGCCCTGATCCCCTCACCCAGTCTCTCTCTGCAGCCCATAATGAGCCAAGATGGGCAAGGATCAAGTAAGCAGGTGGTCGGCCTTACAGATGAAAGTACCTTGTCCAAAAAAGGCAATTCTGCTTCTGTGGCATTAGTGATGACAAGGGATGTCAGAGAAATCTGCCACGGATTCAAAGGAGTTCAGATTTCTATGAATCTGACCTGCGGATTCCAGAGAGACTGGCTTTTCCGAGTCATTCAGATTCTGTAGACTTGCAGACCAGTTTTTTTTTTTACTTGGGGGGGGGGGTTTACACATATTCGCACATATTCACAGTTGTGCAGATGTGCATTAGAGCAAATGCATACTTGTGCTAATGCACATTTGTGCATGTAGAATGAGATTCTTGTACATCCCTAAAAAAAAAAATTCCAATTCCTTCAATGAGCGGATGACGGAATGAAAGATGCCTGACAATCCACAAAACAGAGATGGAACAGATTTAACAAAATAATCTGTACATCCCCAGCAGTGACGATGTTGCAACATAGGAAGCTGCCTGTGTTCCATCTAGCCCAATATTGTCTACACTGACTAGCAGCGGCTCTCCAGGCTTTCAGGCAGGCAGGGATTTGTCCAGCCCTGTCTGGAGATGCCAGGGATAGAACCTGGGATCTTCTGCATGTAAAGCTGATGCTTTATCCACTGAGCTATATATCCCACCAGCTTCTTGCCATGCATTAGTGAAGCCCCCACCCCACCCCTGCTCTGCTGGGTTATGCAGGGCATGAAGACGGCTGCATGAGGGCCAGTGAAGGGCTTCATTCAAGCCCAGTGGTCTTAATGAGACTAGACTGGTAGCTGCCATATATGGTCATCACATGATGTAAACTGCTTTGACCATAAAATACATGGGAAGGCAGCATATAAACAAAATAACAATGACACTGGCAAGAAGGACGGAGGAGAGGGCAACGACACAAGGGGATCTACAAAATTCCCAAAATGGCCACAAACACCATTCTGAAATGCTCTCAATAACACAAGCCCTTATTTTATGTATCATGTCAGAATGTCACCCTTCCTCCAACAAACGCAGGATAACATACATGGGCTTGCCTCCCATTTAAACTCACAACTACGGATGGACGAAAGTCCCTTACCTGATCCCACAGCTTGCTTCGCGGTGGGGGGGAGGCGCTCTGTCCCTCCCCCCAAAATTCTGGGCGGGGGGGAGGCGCCCCATCCCTCCCCGCCGAAATTGTGGCTGGGGGGAAGGCGCCCCGTCCCTCCGGCCGAAATTCTGGCCTGGGGGGAGGCGCCCCGTCCCTCCGGCCGATAAACCTCTTCTCCTGCCGGGATGCAAATGACGGAGGCCATAGCCGCCGCCGTTTGCGTCCCTGCAGTCAGCCGTGATAGGCTACGTAAATGTTTACGTAGCCTATCACGGCTGACTTTGGGGGGGGGGAAAGCGTGTACGTAAATGGCGGCACCCATGGGCGCCGCCATTTGCGTTCCTTATTTGGGCACGTGTAGCGTTGCCCTTATTTTCGCCGTAGTCTACGTAAATGTTTACATAGACTACACGTGCCACCATTTGCGTACGCGCTTTCCCCTCCCCCAAAGCCAGCCGTGATAGGCTATGTAAACATTTATGTAGCCTATCACGGTGTTTTTTGAAAATCTAGCCGTGATAGGCTACGTAAATCTTTACGTAGCCTATCATGTTTGTTGTTGTTGTTGTTGTTTTACTTGGAAATGGCGGCGGTGGCAGCCGGTCAGAAGACCGGCCGCCGCCACACCCCCACCGCACTGCCGCCGGGAGCCGCCGCCACCAGGGACATTCGACAAAGGTAAGTCCCATTCTGGTGGGGGGGCGGACCGTTTCTCCACCAATTTCGGGGGGCCAAATGCGTTGGCATTCGGCCTCCCGGAGATTCATGGAGAAATTCTTCGACATCCCTACTCACAACAATGCTGTGAGGCAGGATAGAGTCAGAAAGAATGGCTTTCTCATAGTCATCCAGCAGCGTACATGGCCAAGTGGGGATTTGAACCCCAGTCCTCCCAGTCCAAGTCCAAAAATGAACCCACTACTGTGTAATTCATGGGTAAGCCTTAAGATATATACACCGATGCTGAAGCAGTTTGGTCTGCACTGGACAAGCAGATTATATTATACACATTATAATCTAATTGCAAGGGGGAGGAACATGCAAGAGGATCCCCATTATTATCTCCAATTGCAGATAAAGTGGAGATGTCTCCTGGGCTTGCGGCCTGGAGGCCAAACTCTGCCCCTGGAGGAACTCAAGGAACCTCTGCAGGCCAGATTAGGCCTGTGGGCCAGAGGTTCCACATCCCTGCATGATATGGTCTGCTTCTCTTCCATATTCTTGCTTGTTGCCCCACAGGTCCCTTGTCTCCATTTCCAGCCCCTTCTACATGTATCTACATTGCAGATACTCCTCTGGCAATGACATGTCACATAACTTAATCCACCATTCCTTGCTCCTGGTTGGCATGATACCTTGTGGCATTCCCTCTGTCCTGAGATCTCCCACAACATAGTCTCTCCCACAGAGACCAGACACATTGCCAGCCAGCCTTGCCAGAAAGGAGGAGGAAGGTGTGGAATCAGCCATAGCATATCCTCCAACGTTTCATAGGTAAAACCAGGAATATTTTTGTAAAATGATAAGAAGAACCCTGTTCTCAAATGACTTCACTTACATATTACTGAATTACTTAACAGTTCTTTTCTTAACTCCACCTCTTCCCAACAAATTTAAAGTGGATCTCATTGATCTTATTACAGTACAGCTACAACTCAAACAGATTAATCAATATTTACTATCTGGAGTGTGTGTGTGTGTGTGTGTGTGTGTGCGCGCCTAAAACTTAGTTGCATTTAAGCCATCACAGGAAGCATCTTTTTATCTTCTTCAAACAGTACCCATCTGATGGGTAGGGAATAGTTTAGAAGATGCTGTGGTGATAATTTCCAGTTACTGAACTTTTGGCCAAGAGCATAACATATATCAAGACTTGCCTTGCTCAAGACCAGCTATTTTAATGGATGTTGATCAAGGGTTTTGATATATGTTCCTAAGTTCAGGAAATGGAGTCGTCACAATATATCTTAATGCAATGGCTTGTTCTCTCCCATCTTGAGGAACCAACCAAGCTGAAGTCTCACCCCCAAGTAGTATTCTGTGAGTAATGGTTACAGTCCTTGGGTCGTACTATCTTCATGGGGCTTTCTTACCTTGGTTGATCCAAGTGTCTTCTCTTGTACAGCAACGATTTCCTGTTACTTGTTCTTGATAACCTTTTCCCAATTTTGCCTTTTATAAATACCGTTTTAAAAATTCTGTTAATCTCTGCCTAGGTGCACTTGATTCTTCTCACCATTATGAGATAAATAAAGTTATTGCATGAAGCACACAGTGCCATGAAGCCACCTTTAAAGAAAGCCTCAAAGTCTTTTTATTATTATTATTATTGAATTCACCTTAGGGAGTCTAATAGCAGCCAAATCATTCTGCAGCTAAATTGCACAGCATTCTAGCTCAAAGAATAAGCAAACTGACTTGGCTTTAATACAAGACTTCACCTCTCAATTATGTACTGGCTTCCCCCAGGTCCAAAGCCAGAACCTGGCACCATCCAAGCTAATCTTCTACTAAATTACATTTTGGCGATTTGTGCTAAGTTCAGTAGGTCTACCTGGGAACAGTGTAAAACAAAATCTGGCCTCAAATGGAGTGTGCCCATATCCTTTTTCTCCCACAGAGGTAGACTGTCACTCTTGTGATAGATGATGTTCTAGAAAGGTCTTAAACACAGCAGCAACCAACAGGAGGTAGGATGTGTCAGATTTTAATTAAACAATTATTTTGGAGAAATTGGCACTTTGCTATGGCCTTGACTGCACAATCTGAAGAAAAGGAAGAGAGAGAGAGGGTATGACAGGTGCTCTTGGGACTGTGGTTAACAGATGGGTCATCAGAAATGGTGCAGAGAAGATGAGTGCTTTGATTAAGGGGACATGGGCAAGAGGGAAAATACAGAAGAGACAAGATGATGAGGAAAGTGGTTGTACCCAGGGTATTGCAGGGTAATCTGAATGAAAACCCTGGAGGAGGAGGAGGAGGAGGAGGAGGAGGTTTCCAGCAGGGTTGGGAAACGTCCTCCATCAATTACTGCCTTCTTGCTCTGGTGCCAGAAAGGGAACAGATGGCAACCTTATAACAAAAGTCATTAAAATATCACCGGGACATGTAGTACTGACAGGCTGCATGAGAAACTAAGAAGTAATAAGTTTTTCTTAATTATGCTTGATGTGAGATGCAGGTTTATTCAGCTATAGGCATACAGTAGGTAAAATACAGATGGGAGGCGTGGAAGAAATTCATGGACAGAAGACCCTTCATTAGGGATGTACCGTTTGTGTAAAATCCATTCCATCTGGGTTTTGCAGGTTGTCAGGTGCCTTTCATTTTGTAGTCTCCCCATGGATGGAATTGGATTTTTTTAGTTTCTGAATTTGCACAAATTCACACGTGCAAAAATACACATATTCCTCGAAAATGTGCAAATCCCCACAAAATGCGCATTTTCACGCTTTGGCCTATGGGGTAACTGTGCATTTTCAGCTGGTTTTTATTTTTGTATCTTGTTCTATAATGAAATTTGCTGAAAATTCCCAAAGCTTAGAAAAATGGTCTGCACTGCAAGTCTGCGGAATCCACCTAACAGGGGGAGAAGCCAGTCCGTTGTGGAATCCACAGGTCAGATTCATATAACTGCTCTCATTTGGTTCCATTGCAGGTTTCTCTGACATCCCTACCCTTCATAGGATCAACTTTCTTTGGCATGAATACCATAAAACAATGTTTGTGTTTTAGCCCCTTTGGGACTATTAAGAGCATTGAGCAGAAGACACATAGAAACAGGTGTGGCTTCCTTTCAAGATAGGCCCAGATATGATAAATCATATAGTATTTGCACCACTCCCTTGCAGTTTGTGGAGTGGACATCTCTTCCAACTGAGACCCAAACTAGATGTGCGCATTAACTGCATGCATGCAATTGACATCACATTTCTTTGCTATGTAAATAGCAGCCATGGGGAAGCCTGAGCAGCCATGGGACTAGGTCAGGGGAAGTTGATCTCCTTCTTATTCTGCCATTGTCCTGATAATAATCACCCTGCAAAACTGTTATTTGCATCCCAAGGGAAGCTCCCATTGGCAGCAATGAAGGCTTCCTTTGAAATGCAAATAAGCAGCCTTGCGGAGGCAATTTTTGTCAGGACCCTGGCCCTCCGCATGACCTGAGGCAGCTCAGACCTTCCTGTGCCTGCTATTTACATAACAAAGCCATGCACATTTATTGCATTCATGCAATTACTGTCACATCTAGGTACTGGTGGTGGGAATCCATCCAGGAAAGCTGCCTCTACCTATGCACTTCAGGATCTTTCAGATCCCTTCCACTACATCAGAGGGCCACATTCCACATTATGTTTCATCATACGCTGTGTCACACTTTTGCAGGAAATTATGTAACCTCTGCACTTAGATCAGGGGTGGGCAACACTAAACCCATTGACTACACAGGGCATCCTACCAGCTCTGCATTTGTTGTGGTGGTGGTTGGAAAAAACACAATGATTTTGCAAGGGAACAAGCACATGGGGAGCGTGCGTCTTGTTTGCAAGCAGAGTTATGCTCCTGGAACCTTCCCAGGAGCATGATTCTGCTTGCAAACAAGGTACGCACTTCTTGGATGCCTTGTTTCCTTGCAAAATTGTCACTTTTTTTGTCAGTGCTGCAACAATTCCAGTGGCAATTGCAGTGGGGGTGGGATTAAGGATGTCAGAGAAATCTGCAATGAAACCACACAGGTTCAGATTTCCATGAATCCAACCAGTGGATTCCACAGCAGACCGGCTTTTCCTGAGTCGTGTGGATTCCGTGCACTTGCAGACCATCTTTTTTAACTTGTTGGAATTTTGTGCAAATTCAGTAATAAAAAATATGTAAAATACAAAAACACTGGCTGAAAATGCACATTTCTTCCATAGGCTAAAGCGTGAAAATATCCATTTGGGAGGAATTTGTGCATTTTCACAAATGCAAATTTGCACAAATTGGGGAACTTAAAAAAAAAACAAACCCGATTCTGTCAATGAGTGGACAATGGAATGGAAGATGACAATCCATGAAATGCAGACGGAATGGATTTTACACAATCTGCACATCCCTAGATGGAATGCAGCCCCCAGTGGGTTCCAAGGAAAGCAATGCAGCCCCCCACCCCTGGAGGATGCCCACCCCTGACTTAGATTGGAATACATCATCATCCCACAGGTGCACCCACGTACTCGGAAGCTGTGTTGAGTAGAGACATCCCGGTCTGTGCACATGTATTGGATTGTTATATGCAACAACCTACACATCACAATCATGCTCTTTTAAAGATGGAAGTGATTCCATTGTAACATAGGAAATGGCCTGAAGTTTCTTGGACAAATGCTACAGTGATCTTTTTATTTGGCTTTGAATTTAGCAGACACGATTGTAAGTCCATGGAGCCTGTCTGATTCCATCTATTTCTTTGATTTGACAGTGTTTTTAGAAAAAAAAAATTAAAACAATACTTTATGTGCTATATAATTATGTAGTAGCAGCAGTACTTAGTATGGTCATACATTCCATGTGTTTAGTTGGGGTTGGAATTAGGTATGTACATATGTTTGATTTTTTGTCAGCTGCCTGAAACCGCTGGAGATGGGCAAGCTGCAAATGCAAATGGATAATGCATGCTATTTGCTATCCATTCATCCTGTGGCACTGCTAGACCCTGTGTAGCTGGCTGATGGTGAGTTTCGTAGAAGGTGGAAGGAAAGAGGCCTGCACTAGTGTCAGGCTCATGACTGCACCACTCACACACTTCAGGTATATGGAATGAAGCAGTGCCAGGGCCTCATTCCATAATGATGGAAATCCCCATTGAAATTCTGTAATAAGGAACATTCCCTTAAATGTATGTCTAGGTGAAAAGCCAGGCATGAAGCCAACATGGTACTGCTTCTGTATGGAGACAAACAACTAAGGCTGCAATCCTATATTCACTTACCTGTGAGTAAGTCCTATTAAACTTAACAGGGCTTGAGTGGACATGTGTCGAATTGTACTGTAGCATAACAACAGGCCTCCTCAACCAGACCCAAATAATAGTAAGCTTCCTCCCAGTTTCCAGTGTTCTCAGCTGGACCTCTTTTTCCTGGAAGGTCTCTGAGAGCTGGGCTTAGAGCAGTGGTGGGCAACTTGTGGCCCTCCAGATGTTTTAGCCTACAACTCCCGCCATTGGCTATGCTGGCTAGGGTTGGTGGGATTTGTAGGCCAAAACATTTGGAGGGCCACACATGATCCATCCTTGCCTACAGAAACCATACTAATATACCTCAATAAATACATTCCTGTAAAACAGGGGTGAGAAATGTATGACCCTCCAGATGGTGTTGGACTTCAACTCCTATCAGCCTGAGCCAGCATAGCCAATGGTGAAGGATGATGGGAGGTGCAGTCCTACAACATCTAGAGAGCCAAACAGTCCCCATCCCTGCCTTAAAAGAAGAGCCATATGCGCATGCAACTGTCAGGAATGAATTGGAGCATGTGGAGATGTCTGGCAGCTCAGATTCGGATTCAGAATGGGAACAGCAAGAATAGAGGGAGGCACCCTCCCTAGGGAGCCCAGATACTGCAAGACTTCGTTCCCAAGACATTAACACACAGATGGCCCAGCCTGAACAGCTCCCCCATGCCTCCCCCATGAGATGAAAACTCAAGTTTCGGAGGGAGAGGAGGAGGAGGGCAAGGGGCGTGACTTGAGGGAGGCTAGGGTCCATTGCAGAACAAAGCAGGAAAAGTTAGCAGGGCTCAGACGCTCCACCAGGTTGGCCACTTGTGGAAGCCAATGTAGGAGGGAGCCACCCTAAGGGAGGGGCATCCTTGAGAAGCAATTCTGGCCTTGAAGTTCATGCCCAGACTGCTAGCAACTTCTCAAACTTCATCTCCTCTATTGATATTCATAGATGTGTGGATGAGCTGGTTCTATGCACTCTGAGAGTTTCCTAGAATCTGCATTTGTAAAGAAGCTAGTCGTTTACTAAGAAAGTAATGTTGGCCTGAAGCTTTGTTTCCTGGAGTGTGTTGATTGCAAAGGGAGAGGATGAAGGAATGTGCCAGTAACTTGCCTGTAGAGCATTCCTGTGTTGAAACAGGGGTGGGGCTGTACTTTTAGCCCTGCCCCCAGCATTGTGACTCCTTCTTCCAACATCCACATGCTGAGTATGTGCTGGGGTTCCTTTGAAGACAACTCAATGTGTGGATGTCAGAGGAAGGAAAAGTGGCATTTGGGGTGGGGCTCAGTGCTGCTCCTGCTTCAACACGGGAATGCCCTACATATGAGTAACATCTGAATAGGGTTAGGGAGTCTCCATTCAAACAATGGGTATTGGTAACAAGCGAAGCTGCTCATAATCCATGAATAGATTCAGAAATGTGATTTCTCCACAGGACTCTGGGTCTCCAACAGGAATCATAGCTCCAAGAAGAATAATGAATCCTTCTCAAACAACATTGGGGGAGTGGGGGGAAAGCCCAACCCAAATGTTATCAACCAAATAAATAGAAAATAATGCAATTGTCTAACAGTGTGTAACAGCAGCCTGGGGGATATTTTAACCAGCTATTTTCACAGCAATGCTTAATATGCTAGTCTCCGAAGCGTAGCCTGGAATATATAATTTTCCATTATATTCCTATACATTTGACTCCAATATAATGAAGCCTTCTCCCTTCACTACACCAGAATATTGGCTGGATTAAATTGCTTGTGTAAGAACTGGTTTCTGAAAAATGTAAAAGCTGAAGTTCAAGTAAATGACCTCAAAGGAAAGCCACCCCCATTTCTGCTTATTGCCTTTAACCCCTCAGAAACAGTTGTGATTTGTCACTGGGACAAGACTCTTGGTGTCACCTTTCTCCGAGGGCTGTAATTTGCCTTTTTTTTGTCTCACACACTCTCTTGGCTTCATGCAACTGCCCTGTAGTCTCCTCTCCTTGCAGAATGAGATGCCGAGTGTCACAGGAAAAATGGCAAGCTCTTCCTATAACTATCTTCAGGAACAATAGCTTATGTTTGATAGCCAGGCCAAAGACACAAGTATGCATAGAGAAGGCCAGCACAATTCGTCACTCATGTAGCCCTCCAGCCATGTATGGTGACTTGGCCTACTAGCAGAGGCTCAAATTGCTGCCCAGTTTTGTTGCCTGCCTGAGAGTGAGACTATTAAAAGGCAGAAGGTTGATCAAACTTCTAACCACAAATACATGGCCAGTGGGCTGCGTTTGCTTGGTGTGTCTCAAACTGGGCAGGCAGAAACGTCAGATTGCTAAGGAGCACATGGAAGAAGCTTCCATTTGCCTTGTTACAAATGATGGTGTTGATGCAGAGGGACAAGCGAGAGGGCATGGTGTACAGGCTTCGATGAGCTCTTGTTTGCTTTGTCCAAACATCAGCAGTGCTCGGTGTTGCTTCACAAGCAGCTGTTTGAACCCTCTCAAGAGAGAACCCTCAGCTGCCATGCTTCACATCCCCCAACTCCCTTGGCTCAAAACAGTACTGTGAGAATAGCAGGAAGGAAAAAAGAGGTTGGATGGTCCATGGTCAGGGTTGGGATAGCACAAGAAACAATCCTCAGATTTCACCAATCTAGGAAGGAGGGCAGACTCAAAGGAATTCTGGCAGGAGACGGTCCTCAAGAGTGGGCACCGAGACCATCTCTATGCCTCTAGAACAGGGGTGGGCAGAAGAGATGCTTGGGACTTCAACTCCTGCCAGTATGGCCAATGGTCAAGCATGATCTCAGGGGTCGGTAAGGGCAGCAGGGGGTAGTCTGTGGCCCACAACTCCCATCAGTCCTAGCCAGCATGGCCAATGATGAGGGACACTGGCCAAAATATCTGGAGGGCCACAAATTGCCTACTCCTGAGTAAGGACAATGTGTGAGATTAGAACATTAGAAGATCCCTGGTGGATCAGATCAAGGACCCATTCTGTTCACACAGTGGCCAACAGCTGTCTGTGGGAAATCCACAAGCAGGACACGAGTGCAACAGCACCCTCCCGCCCATGTTCCCCAGCAACTGGTGTACACAGGGTCACTGCTTCTGATAGTGGAGGTGGCATAGAGCCATCAGGACTAGTAGCCATTGATAGCCTTCTCCTCCAGGAATTTGTCTAACCCCCTTTCAAAGCCATCCAAATTGGTGGCCATCACTACCATCATTATTTCCTATCATTATTACTTCCTTGAGACCATGGCATAGCCCAGAATGCCAAAAGGTAGTCCATTTTGGGTCTGAAGAGACTAACTCTAGCTGAGTGTTTCCTTTTCACCCCCTTGCCCCTGGTAAAAACAAGGAGTTCACTAGGATGTTCCTCTCTCAGCATGGAGGATTACAGTTCTGATGTAACTTCCTGTCAACAGGGCTAGACTAACCTGGGCAGATGCCAGAAATCAGATGCAGGGTGCAATTATAATGAAGCCACAGCACATTTCAAGGCTAAGATAACCATGTATGTCGTATTATTCACAAATGCAACAATTCCCAATTCTAATTAGACATGGGGGGGTAGGACTTCAGAATATAGCCTGCAAGTTGACAGCATGCATTCTAACAGCACAATCCTTTGCATGTCCACTCACCAGTAAGTCCCACAGAGTTCAATGGGGCTTATTTCCAGGCAAGCACGTATAGGATGGCAACCTAAGCCACCCAGTCTTTGCCTCCCCCCAGCTGGACTGGAGTTTGTTTTTAATTTCCTGCTGAGGAAGAACAGTGTTTCAAAGACAAAATATCAAGGGAATCCAACAGCAGAAGCCCATAATAAAGCTTTTAAGGTAGGTCAGTTTTTAGGCCTATTTGCCTTGACAACATCTCTAATATCCCAGGCCTTTTAAAAAAGGGGATAAAGGGGCGGTGAGTTACTTTGTATTCTCTACCTGTCTCCAGGTGGTTTATAGAACATCTTTTCAAAAGCAGCTCTAATGTGTCGAGAGATTAGCCTAGGAAGACGCATTCCAGGATGGGAGCCAGGACAATGGGTGTTTGTGGAGGGGGTGCTCTCTAGTTTACTGCAAATGTCAGTTGCACCATGCCATCAGTTGCCTTAGATTCTAAACTAAAATTAAGGCTGGATCCAAACTGCATTGGTATCAGTGGGTGCCAGGAGCTGGAATCAATGGCTCTGTGTGTCTCTGCCCCATGTGGTAAGCCACTGGGACTACAGGCCAGAATGTTCCTTAGCTGGTGTTCCTAGGGCTTCATCACACAAGGCTAAAAATCCTGCAATTTACCAGGGCTTCTGCTTCTGGAATCTTTGTGGGATCAGATCGGGTCCTTTCCCCGTGGCTTTATAAAACACCCCCCCTAAACTTCTCAATGAGATCTATGTGTTTCATTACAAAGCCACTAGATGGCAATGTTGTTTTATTTGTAATAAAAGCGACTTTAAACTGTACAATCTCATTTTTGTCGACTCCATGGCAGAAGAAGGGAAAATGCCAGACTTTCCTTGTCATGGAAAACAATGCAATAGAGCTCACAAAGAGTGGGAGGCTCCCTGGAGGAGGGCTGCATCATGTACAGGACCTGCAAACTTATGTGAGTAAGCCATCTCTATAGCAGGATAAAAGCCCTGTGTGAAGGAACCCCTAGACTCTGGACAGACTCTGCCCACCCATGCCAGCCATTGGTTTCCCCTGACCTGGAAGTCCTATAAAGGCTTCCAGGTCAGGTGAGGAAGGCCTAGTGGCATGATGGTCTAGTACTGCTTCCTCACTGCTGCCCTTCATCCTCCGCTGGTGCTGCTGCCGCCACCACCATGACCCTGGGCAGAGGCAATGTTGCCTCCACTGTTTGTGGGGAGGTCTTGCCTCTCTAGTATTAGTGGACTTTTATAAGGTGGGAGGATAAAAGAGGATCTAGAACTTCCTGTTGCTTATGGTACCCATGGGTGCGGTGGAGGTGGGTGTGCCTGCATGCCTATTCAAACCTGGAGCACTTCTGGATGAGGTTTCTATTGTGCAATTGCCCAGCTTCATTCATGGAACTGCATGCAGCATTCAGCATTGCCATCTTCCATTTGCAACCTTCCTCCGTTTTTCCTCTGCTAAGTCTGCCTTTTTTTCTTTACACAAAAAAAGCCATTACGGAGAAAAACAATCGATGAGTTGGGTTGCGACCAAGCTACTCCATGAACAGTGGAAGAGATCACTGACCATGAAGGTAGCAACAGAACATATGCACAACGGCAGCCTACCCGTTTCACATTTTGCATATCCTAGAAAGGTCACTTCACACTTGACCATTTCTATGTCTATGGGTGAAATATTTTCCATGGATACCCAAAATGTAGCATCTTAATGTGGCAACCAGATATCTGCAAATCCTGGTGTCATACAGAAACAACTAAGAGGCGTGTGGCACCTTAAAGAGTTAGAGATTTATTATGGCATAAGCCTTTTAGTCCATTAAATTTTATGCTATAATGAATCTGAGAGTCTTTAAGGTGCCACAAGACTCTTCCTTGTTTTTGCCACTGTAGATGGACATGGCGACCTCCCGAGAATGGATCGTACAGGTACACTTACCGGGCAGACGTACTGGCGATAGCACCTTGGCTTGTGTTCACTTGGAGGCAAGCCTGGGGTTGCTACAGCAGAATGTGTGAAGCAGCCCTCAACGGCGTCTAAACAATCCCTATTAATAACAGTTCAGTTGAGCTGAATTCCCTGACTCCTGCCAACCGTCTGAGTCAGAGCTGGGTACTGAGAGGCACCATTTTGCAGCATATTGTCTCTGTAACAACAGGCACACCCATCTCCCACCCAAAGCAAATTGTGAGCAAAGTGGAGATCAGCACATTTCCCCCCTCCAGGAGGACTGACTTTAATGATCTGGACAATTTGAAAGGCTTCTACTGCTGGGGAGGTAAATATTCGTGACAGATACATTTTAAAAGTCTTTGAGAAACTGCATCACAGAACAGGTGCTGCATTTTTCAGCAGGTCCTTGTCTTTACTTCCTGGTATTTTTAAAAAAGAAATGGTGTGTGCAATGCCCATATTTAAAAGGAAGTACTTGCAGCTCTTCCTCTTACTGCTAATACTAATAATGAATAATTAAATTAAAGAAGATAAATTATCTGAAGCTTTTACAGCACACGCACAGGGTGGGTGGGGGGAGACAGCAGGCAAATGGTGTTAGTGTCTTCTGATAGAGAAAGAGGCTCTGTGGAGCAATCTTTGAAACATTGCCCAGGAACTGAAAGAGGCTTTCCCAGGAATATATAAAAAACAAAGCAAAGATAGCTGTGTTGATCTATGAGAGAGAGAGAAAAAACAAAGTTGGGCAATACCTTTCCTGGACCAGGCAGCTTACACACACACACACACACACACACACCCCTGTGGCATTTTGGCTGGTCCTATAAAGGAATTGCCGAACTGTGCATTTTGGGTTCCCCACCCCCACCCCACCCCAAGAATGGCCATGCTGACACACTGAGGCTTGTGGCTGATGTTACTTGTCTTTGTACATGCAACCTTAAGTTCCCTATCTTAGAGGTAAACTAGTTACAGTAAACTAGTAATCTGGGTTGCCCTCCCCACTGTAACATCTATTAAAAGTAGCCTTGTATCATGATATCATGATATTCTGTGTTTCACCACAATCACCAGACCATGATGTAGAGTAGGAATGGCAAACCACAGAACATAGTGATGCCATGACACAAGGTAAAACATTCCACTAAATGTTCCACGGGGAGGGGAATGAGAACAAGATACATGATGACTGTTTTGGAATGCAGCCAGGTATTTCAAGCAATATCTGGTTTGGCCTCTGAACACTTGCAAAGGTCACGTCAGATCTGAAAAATTAAGCATTGTATGTTTTATTGCAAAGATATGTGTCTGGCAAACCTAGGAACTGAAATGCCAGCAGTGAGTTTGCCAATTGTGCATCTTTGCTGTGAAATTATTATAATACAAACAAGAGTGATCCAGGAGTCCTGTAAGAGACAGCCTCCCCTGTTCTGAAATGCTAAATACTAGATTCGGAGGGGGGGTTGTTTTGTTTTTTGCGTGCATGGTGTGTGTGTGTATGTAAGGTGACATTTTAAAATCTTAAACTTTGAGGAGAGGTTTAAAATCAAAACATTGGTTTCATTCCAGATTTCTGGCCAAAAATAACTTTCTCAATTACCAACACCTTCTAATCCATATGGTCTGACCACCTGTGCTGCGGTTTGTATGTGGGGGACGAGAATGTACCTGCAGTAGTTCGTGATTTCCTACATTTTCCCCTCAGATGCTCTGGAAACCCACACAAATTCTCAACTTGGCATTGTTCCTGCTGAATCTCCACTGGAGTATTTTGCAAAACAGTGACATACAAGCTTAGTTCTAATGGCTAAAAATGTTTCAAAGTTTTGGCCAGCAATTACCTTGGTCCTCATAATAGCTTTGATAGCAGATTCAAACTCCTCTGAATTATTATAGTCCACTGTCCACACATGGGGTTTCCCTATGAAATCCTCTGCATAAGGATGCTGGGAAGATACCTAAAATCAGAAAGGAAATGTGTCATTTAGCACTTCCTGCGGGAGGCACTGTGATTGCAAACGTTTCAGAAAATATAGCAAACCATTAGGGCCAGAAGGGGCAGAGGGAAGCAATGCCTTTCATGTACAAAAGATTGCAGTCCATACAAGCCTCTCGAAGTTATGGAGGCCATATTCAAATTCAGACATGAACAAAAGAAATTCTAATCTAATCCAGTTTTCCAACAATCCCTGTATGCCTGTACACATCTATTCTATGTGCATGTTACAAAGCATGCACTTTTTCTTGCCATCATTTATAACAGTCTTTCTCAACCTTGGGTCCCCAGATATTGTTGGACTACAACTTCCATCATCCCTACCCAGCATGGCCAGAGATCAGGAGGTGGAATCCAATAATACCTGGAGGCCCAGGATTGGGAAAAACTGCTTTATAAGGTAAGAGTAACATGTGAAGCTGCCCTCATCTAGCCACATACTTACTCATTCTCACAACAGCAGTTATGCAGCTTATATATTTTTATTACCTTTACAGATGGGGGAACTGAGGTGTAGGGATAATAATGTGGCCAGATGGGTGGCTAATAAATCAAATCCAATCAATCAATCAATCAATCAATCAATCAATAATGTGGTAAAGGCACTCCAGAACACAGCTATGAACCTACTGAACCTAATGCATCTGATGAAGTGGGCAGCATCCCCAAGAGCTTATGCCAAAATAAATGTGTTAGTCTTTAAGGAGCCACCAGCCACATTGTTGTTTTTCCAAAGTCTAAGCTCGTCATCCCATCTGTTGGAGCACACTGGTTCTTAGAAGGCCTAATACATTTAGAGTAGAAGCAAAGTTACATCCGTATGCTTTAACTATTCAAATGAACTAGACATTAGCCAATGAACTGGGGGTCTATTTCCTAAGAGAACTTCTTCATTGCCCAGTTGCAATGCAAACTTACTTCTCGAGATGTAGGTTTCCCTCTGAAGAATTCATGATTGAGTGAACTGTGGGGTGGATTGAAACGAGCCTGCAGGAAAACACATCCACTGGCTATTGCTTCCAAAGGGGCAGGGCCTTCATAGGGGAAACCAAATCCAATGAAGAGCTGCAGAAAGTACATTCAGACATTTCAGTGATTCTTCAGGAGTGTAGGCTTTTCATACTACCGCAGTTATTTTGTCCTTCAGCTCTTTGCTTTGGCTGGAATGTACCACAAGTTGCAGGGGGAGGGGGGATCCTTGTAGAACAGCCTTTTCTAACCAGGTGACCTCCAGATGGGACTTGAAGTCCAAAATATCTGGAGGGCACCAGGCTGGGGAAGGCTGCTGTAAAACTCTTGGCTGCTGACTATCTCACCTGCTCAGCAGGGTGGAACTTACCGTTATATATTAGAGGTGGGAGCTCATGGCACTCTACGTTTTTGCATTGCTCTTTCTTGTTATCTTTATCTGTTAGCTGAAAGTGTTGCTGTTAGCCCCAGGACAGACCACTTATTGCATCACAGAGGACTACATTCAAATTGCTGCATGAGCCAGATAGTCTCTCCTAATCTACATGTCCTGGTAGTCACTAATTAACCATTTTACATATCATTTTCATGAGTATGCCAGATGTCAAATTATAGCTTGTGAACATGTTGCACATATTATTTTACAAGATTCTTTATTCAGAGACAATTGTTGCCTTCATGTCAAAAAAGCAACTTGAATTAGCCACTGGGGAAAAGAAACATCTTTATAATAAAGATTTAGAAAATCATGGAAATTTGAAAATCACAAACTTGGGATCTGGCTTACTTCTGTCCTTGCTTCTAGTCCCTCAGCATCTTCCCATCATCCATCCATACATACATATCTGCATCCATGAGGCCTATAAAATTATTTACATTTTAATATGACAGCTGGGATTGTCAGGAGGCCTTGCACAAGCTGTTCTAGGCTCCCCGTCCCCTTTCCACATGGTGCTTACATACAGAGAGGTACATGGGCAAAGAGGAATGCCATGGCTATTTTGAGCAACATGTTTCCTTATGACAAAACAGACAAAAGGTTTTTGCTGGCATACTGAGGAACACCTTGCAGGGAGAAATAAACCCCAAAGAACATGTGTGAAGCCATCTTCCTAGAGTTCATCATGATTCATGCGCTATAAAAATATTGCCTTCAGCTGCAATCCTAAGCACACTTACTAGGGGGTATGCTCCATTGAATACAGTGAGACTTACTTCTGACTAAACATGCTGTCATGCTGTCAGGACCCATTTGCAGTGAGAGGGGGACACACTTGCCCACCTTGACAGGAGCCAACTGATTCCTTGACCATACCGAGCCTCAAACCTGTGACAGTTTCTTTGGGGCCAGCTCTAGCCAACATGAATATAAGAGACCTTCTGCTTCTTACCCTCTTTCACATACCACCCATCCCTGTATCTGGCACCCACATCTTTTTTTTAATTTTTACTCTAGGGTAAGTACAAGGGGGCCCTGATACATATTGGGACCCTAGTGCAGGGAGGTAGGGGGACATTTAAGATCCAGATTGGGCTCCCTGCCTACTCTAGAGTAAAAGTGGGAAAGACTTTTCTACACTAGCCATTTATTGTGTGTTCATCTTTCCCTACTCACAGTTGTTTTGGAGTTCTTTAGATGATGATGTGACCCAGCATTTTTGCTTCTGTTTTTTAATAGCACTTTTGGGGGGGGGGGGTGTAGAGCAGAGAAAACTGAGTTTTATTTGTGAAAGCAAAAGAAAACATATTTTCCTACTTGTGCAATTGCACTATTCCACTATAGCACAGCGCCTCCTAGAGGTTATGCAGCAGAAAAGCAGGTAAGCTCTTTGTGTAGAGCTTGGATCTCAATTCTGTGACAATCCCAAAAGTAGAGACAGCGGATTAACAACCTCATGTAGAAAAGCTCATAGCTGCTAGATACGGCTTTAAAGTAAAATCGCTTGTTTGATAGTAAAGCTGAACTAATAGGAGTCCTATCTGAATGCAAAAATGCCCCGTTCATTACGGTTTATTACCACACACAGCAGATACATGCACAGCAGACATAGTTGGCAACATGGAGCTTTTCTACACAAGGCATTTACTGTGCGCTCATCATTCCCTACTCATGGTCGTTAATGTGCTCTTTAGATGATGTCATGGCCTTCCAGTTTTGCTTCTGTTTTTAAATACCACTTTCGAGAAGTTATTGTTGTTGTTTTTTAAGAGCAGGGAAAATGCAGTATTATTTATGAAAGTGAAAGAAAATGCTTTTTCCACTTGTGTAATTGCACTATTTTGCTATACCACAGTGCAACCTAGAGGATGTCAGGGTGGCAACTGAGCCCATAGAGCCCCAAAGCAGTTCTGATTCTGAGGAAGAGCAACAACCCATGGGAGAGGAGCTTGCTCATCTCTCAGAGGCACAGCGGCAGGGGGAGATTCCTCCTGCCTGCATTCCTGAGAGAGATCGTGACTCTGGCAGCGAAAGAGCAGGGGAGGGAGCCTTGCTGGACGCTCGGCGCAGACACAGGGAGCAGCGCCAGATGGAGAGCGCAGAGAGGAGGTGCTCTGCTCGCTTGGCGCTAAAACAACGGTCGCATCCCGAGGACCCAAGGGAAAGAGGGAGGACCTCTCCATAGCCCATAAGTTCAGAGTCTTCCTGCCCTTCTCCTTCAAACAGGGACCAACTGCCTTACCTGGAGCTTAGGCTACTCTGCTAACTACCCCAGTGCAGTTCCTTGCTTAGTTGCTGGTGATTAGCCTCTGAAAGAGTCCTTAAGTTGTAAAAGGAATAAAGCCTTGGAAAGAATCCTTTTCGTCTGTGTCTTGAGTTGGCTATTGGAGGGGACTGTAAGAGGCAGCTAGGATGCTCCTGACAGAGGCAAGCTTTCCTGGGGAGGGAGTTGAGTGCAGAGGAGAATCACCACCCCAAAAGGCTCTCTCCCCGTCTCCCGGTTTGCTGCCCATCTTATCACAGTGGGGTTGGGACACCTGGAGTAGAGTCTCAGATGATGACATCATAATGACTATTGCTGGGTTGTGCCCTTTAAGGTTATCATGAGATTTGGGGTGGAAGACAGGAGGAGATTTGATAAAAGAGAGGTGAGGATCAAGCTCCTTTAACTCTGCACCCCTGCTAGTTTGGAATAAAAATATATATTCTTTGGAATAAAAATATATATTCCAAAAAGTAGCTAAAGAAATAAACAAATCATAGCAAACAGTGTATGCATTGGAGACTTTTATATGTCCAGGGCCAAAAAACAGAGAGAATCCTAATACATTCTTCTGTGCAATTATGTGCTTCAGTGAATTCCTTGGAACCACTAGCAAGATAGCTATAGGGTTGCAGGAACTTCTGACTCTATAATTACGAAGAAGATCCATCTGTAAGATCTTCAGCTATCTCTTCCTGTAATGAGATTACACTTTTCCCAAGCCATTTCTGCCCTGCTCTGTTCTACTCTTCTAATTCTGTTATGCCATTTTCATACAAGTGGGGGCTTTATCCACCTCGCATTGCCAGCTGTGGAAGTGGATCCTTAGCATGCTGACAAACTGATCAGATCAGGAGTGTAGAGAACTTCTCCAGCATGAAGAGAGTAGAGAACATTTTCTGTGGAGGGCAACGTTCACTTGACTATAATTTGTCACGGGGTCACCCCTTTCTCTGTCTCCCTCTCTGCCACCCCCTCCTCTCTCCCCCTGCCTGGCAGGTGCTGGGGGAGGGATACGTTGCTCTTGCGAGAGGTCTGAATGGATCACTTGCAGAGTGCTTCCCACTCCTCCCATCGCTCCACCTGTTTCAGCTTTTCCTCCCAGTTTTTTCCCGCCTCCTCTCTTTCATACCCTCTGAGCTCCCTGCACTTGCATGAAATTAGACTGGGGGCTGAATGCAGCACTCTGGCTGCAGGTTGCCCACCTCTGTTCTACAGCAACACATCCTGGAATGCAGTGGTGCGGAAAAGTGTTCCTCACCAACTCCAGGCAAAAGCTTCAATGAGAACATGCCCTATGGGCCGCTGAGGTGATGGGGAGGAGCAAGGCCCCCTGGAGGGAGCGACATGACCAAGGGTGCAATCTGCTGTATACTTACTTGGGAGCAAATCACCTTGCACTCAGCGGAAATTACTTCTAAGTCCATAGACGTAGGATTGGACTGTACAGCTGCTGTCTAATGCACATGTTCCTGGGGGTATGTCCCACTGAACATAGTGGAACTTACTTCTGAGTAATTATGAATTGAATTGCCCTGCCCAGGTGTGCCTGTAGGAGACAGCTCCTGTACCCTGCACTGCACGGAAGACTGCACTGGCATCAGCACCTGGCATTCTAGGGCAGCTGCCAGGGGCCCAGGGGCCCAACAGGGCCTCCCACACTGTTCTAGGTTACCTCTTCTTTAAAACAATAAACACATGTTCCAGACTGGTACTCCAGGCAGCCCCAGCGGGCTGGGTGTAGCTGCCATGGAAATTTGCCACAGTGCCCCTGACATAACATACAGGGGAAATTAAAATGGTGGCTGGGCCTGGTTCCCTAGTGCTGTTGGGAGTGCCTGCCAGCGCCCACTGAGGGGGGAGAGGGCCCACCAAGGGGAACATTGCCCAGTGCCCATTGAAACCTGGAGTTGTGGAATCCACAGGATACGAACCTGTAAATTCTGAAATTCTTCCAACAGACTCCCCACCCCCACCCTCCACACCCACACTTCAGAATTTGGCCACTTGCAGGATGTTTCCATTTCTTTCCATTTTTCCATTTCCTCCTGCTTGTGCCAAAAGGCACAGGATGTCAAGTGCTGCAATGAGTCAACGACCATGAACGGTGCGGACTACAACTCCCATAATTCCTGACCATCGGACATGCTGGCTGTGGCTTATGGGACTTGTAGTGCAAAGCATCTGGAAGATACCATGTTACCTACCTCTGAGCTAGTGGGTTCCCTAAGGGTCTTTCCTTCTGTCGCTTCTAGTATCTCCGTTGCCCTGCACATCAGCACTACCACCCACGCCTGCAAAGCCATTTACTTCCCTTGACAAATCAGGTTTGTAGCTGGGATGGCTATACAAATTAATGGTCTGTGGACTAATTTTAAATGAACTATCCATCCATCCAAATTGAGCTCTTTTGCATAAAACATTTTTACAATAATATCACAGCAGGAGGAGTTCTCATCACCAAACAGGGTTTGCCTTCATGCACATGCAATTGGGGAGGTTTGGCGGCACAGCAGTCTTTTTGCCTCTGGCAAATACCTTGGCTTTTCTCAGCAGTTGCTGGAATTCATGTTGTGGCAGAAGGCCATGATTCTTCACAAATGCTGGGACCTCAGGTGGACGCTGGGTTTCGTAATAAACAGTGCCATGGATCTCCATGTACTTGTTAAGGACGGCTAGAAACTTCTCTTTGCCCTGGGAAAGGAAAGGAAGGGAAAGAAACTTATCTGTGCCAGCTAGACTCAAAAGTGTAGATTCTGCAAGATGAACGCTCACTTTTGTTTTGTTTTTTAAATATTGTAAGCCCGAGGGCAAGGACCATCTAATTATTAATTCTTGTAAGTCACTCTGGAATCTTTTTGCCTGAACCGTGGGTTAAAAACACATTGAAAAAACAAATAAATAAATTACATCAAGAAGAACATAAGAAGAGCCCTGCTGGATCAGTCCAAGGGTCCATCTAGTCCAGCATTCCGTTCACACAGTGGCCAACCAGCTGTTGACCAGGAACCCACAAGCAGGGCATGAGCACAACAGCACCTTCCCACCCATGTTCCCCTAGGCTCATTGCCTCTGGTACTGGAGACCTACTCAGGACTAGTAGCCATTGATAGCCTTTGCCTCCAGGAATTTGTCCAGCCCCCTTGTAAAGCCATCCAAATTGGTGGCCATCACCACATACTGTGGTAGTGAGTTCCATAGTTTGGCTATGCACTGTGTGAAGAAGGACTTCCTTTTATCTGTCCTGAATCTCCCAGCAATTAGCTTCATAGGATGACCCCGGGTTCTAGTATTTTGAGAGAGGGAGAAAAATGTCTCCCTCTCTCTGTAGCATATTTTGTTACAGCTCATTAGCTCATTGTCAGTAAAACTACTTTTGATGCTACATCACAGCTGCCAATTCCCTATCCTTAACTGCACTCATCTTACCACTATGAGCGTAGCACAAGGACTGTCCTAGGAGGTGCTTTTAGCCTGGGATAGGATGGCCAGGTGTCCTACTTTACAGAGGTCAGTCCTCTGTTTGATGGGCTGCCCAGTGCCAAGTCTGGTTTAAAGAACCATCAGAAGGGAGATCAGCAGCAGGGGCCTTGAAGCTGTCCGTCCACTCTTAGCACCTGGACAGCAGTTCGAATAGCCACAAAGGTTACCTGGTCACATCTTACAGCAAGATGTATTGTATTTCTGTTTAAATTACAGTCATTATCTCTACATTTGCATTTATAAGTATCAATTATCATATGCAA
Source organism: Heloderma suspectum (assembly GCF_057233095.1). Lineage (NCBI taxonomy): Eukaryota > Metazoa > Chordata > Lepidosauria > Squamata > Helodermatidae > Heloderma > Heloderma suspectum. The sequence goes on along the minus strand of NC_139459.1, from coordinate 222,998,864 downwards.
ATGTAATGAAAATCCATACCCTCTTTTGCCCTCTTTTGGGGTTATGCATATGTCAGCCACCCCAGATTTCTGCAAAGTGTACATCAAATGCAACCTCAGAGGAACGCTAGTGCAGGCTCATTCCACAGTAGAAGCTGATGGCCTCTTGATCCCTGCACACCCAGGAAACCCAGGAGCCTGGAGAAGGTGAGCAATTGTTTCTCCCTTGCTACACAGCAGGGGAAGAGACAGATAAAAAAGGGTTCAAAAAGAGAAGAGGTTGCATTCTGCGGCTTCCTTGCACTTTTTCTTTTGGGAACGAGGCTTGCTTGCATTAGGTTGATTAACTCTGGAGCTCATTTGATGTTACCGTTTAAGAATTGCACGTAGCTGGTAAGGACTTCATTATCGCTCTATCAAATGAATAGTCTGGCAGATCAATACATGTCAGGACATGTTTCCTAGCATGGATCTCTCATCTCTACCAGCATAAATTCTGCATGAGAGAAGCAGCTTTCCCTTTGGATTCAGCTGCAGTCAGCATTGCCCTTTACAGAATAGGACTCTCTTCATCCTCCCTCCATCTCCCAATTTCCTTATCAGCATTAAAAAGCCCAAACCAGACATATTAAATTGTGATGGGTGGGAGGTGGGGTGGCGGGAGGGGCAGAGACAGAAGTGGTGTTTTCAGAAGCCTAGCAATAAAACACTCTTCCCAGCCACAGCATATTTTACTCATTAATTGTCATGGACTGAGAGGGAGGGAAAGCCTTGATAGCGCCTTATCAAAGGCTTACCCACCTGCACTACCAGCAGCAGCCACATGCCTCAAGCTACTATAGAAAGGGTGCAATTGTTGCTGCCATCATAAGACATCGCTGGTGGACGTTGATCCATTTAAATATATCTACATGTCGTGTTGGATCCAGATCTAAGCTGGACGAACTAATGGCACTAATGGCCATAAGGAACTTCTATAGCTCCTCTTTTCCATGGCAGACCCTCCAGACCTTGAAAACACTACACAAAGACTGACTGGGTTCACACAACGTGCTAACAACATGTTGTTGTTGAACTGTGGTTTGTTTGTTGAGCAGTGGGTTAGTGATTGTCTGAACCCAGGACATTTTCCACAAGGTGGCTTGTTAACCATGCAGTGTGGCTTATTTTTCTTGAACAAGCCACATTGAGAACCCATGGTTTGTTGTTGGGTTGTTTACACAAGCTGCACATGCATGACATCATGTACCAACTACTGGCTTGAACAGTCATAAGACTGACTATGAACCAAACTGAGTAGGCCACATGGTACACTTACAGCTGGGTGGAACTGCAGTATTTGGCTATGAAAAGTTTTGGGTGGGTCCAGACGGTCATGTCCGGATTCTGCTAACACTTTCAGCTTAGATTCCACCATGGGTATGGCAGGCTCTAAAATGAAGCTCAGCATCATCACTGGGCTGCACAGTGCGTGCACAGAGGTGTTCTGGCATGTCACATGGATCAGTGACCCATGCATGCATGGCAAAGCCTGCCTGCCTGGAACCACATCTGGGATGTGCCAGGTCTAGCCATACATGCATGGAGGCCCCGACACATCAAACGGTGACACAGGTCAATGACTTGATTGAACTGTGAAAGGTGCCAGAGGCAGGCACATATGCACGGTCATGTCTATTGTGTCCAAGGATCTTCCAGAAATGGGTGGAAACAAAAATGAACAGGCAGAGGGGCTGCACCAGCTCCCAAGCAAATAAACCAAATGTGGAAAGTAAGGGTGGGTGATTTGCAGTCCAGCACAACACTGTCTGGAGGGCCACACCTCCATCATTCCTTGCCACTGCCTATGCTGGCTAGGCTGATGGAAGTGCTTTGGCTATGGGGTGGTATAAACATGTCCAACAACATCTGGATGGCCACAGGTTGCACGCCCCTTATAAAAGATGAAAAAGTCTTTCTTCCATACAGCAGCACATCAAATTGCTCCAACACATATTGAGCATGCCAGCTGGCAACACCTTGTGTACTCAAAGAGGTTTTAAAATTGACTTCTCCACTATGAGGTTTATTTCTCATACTGGAGCCTGCTGAATGATCAGGCAGGCTTTTTCTGCCACCCTCACGCTTTCTCTCCACAAGGCAGAAAAGGTTATTCAGAATGAATCGGGTCAGTGAGAGCCAGTCTACAAGTGATCTTCGAGCCAGCACAAAGTGGTTTGCATTGCAATATGTCACTGAACACAGTATATGTGAGGAAAGCTATACTCTTTTTAAACAGACAGCTAAAAAGCCCATTGAAGCAGTCCTCCGCAGTACAAAGTAGGGTTTGTACTTTGTCAGAGGAATAAAATGAAGCAGATTCATATCAGTTGTTAGGGTCTGAGAATGGATAAAAGCTATGCATACATTATTTGTTTAAAATTCGTAATGTATGTATTTTTATTTATTTATTTATTTACTACATTTCCATACCGCCCCATAGCCGAAGCTCTCTGGGTGGTTTACAGAAGTATGTGTGTGTGTGTGTGAGTGTGTGCGCGCGCACATGTGCTGCGTGCACACACACACACACACACACACACACTTACACACACACTTATAGAACATTAATTCATCATTTTATTATTTATTATTATTTATTACATTTCTATACTCCCCCATAGCTGAAGCTCTCTGGGCAGTTTACAAAGGTTAAAATATTAAAAATACAATATGCAAAATATAAAAATATTAGAAACACACAAACAGACAGTATACACAACATATATCTAAAAACAACTTTGAGCAATCCATCAAACCATAAAATAAATCCAGGATCAATTAAAATGCATCACATGCTGCCAAATGCCTGGGAAAAGAGAAAAGTCTTGACCTGGTGCCAAAAAGATAACAATGTTGGCACCAGGCCGGCCTCATCAGGGGGATCATTCCATAATTGGGGGGCCACCATGGAGAAGGCTCTCTCCTTTGCTGCTGTCTTCCAAGCTTCACCTGGAGTTGGCACCCGAAGGAGGATCTTAGATGTTGAACGTAGTGTAGAGGTATGTTTGAGCCAGGAGAGGTGCTCCATCAGGTATTGTGGCCCTGAGCTGAGTAAGGCTTTATAGGTTAAACCAGCACTTTGAATCAAGCTCGGGAACATATAGGCAGCCAGTGTAAGTGGGCCAGAGTTGGTATTATACGTTCAGACCTTCTGGTCCCTGTTATCAATCTGGCCACTGCATTTTGCACGAGCTGTAGCTTCTGAACTGTCTTCAAAGGCAGCCCAGCCCCATATAGAGGACATTGCAGTAATCTAACTTGGAGGTTACCAGAGCATAGACAACTGAAGCCAGGTTATCCGTGTCCAGGTAAGGGCATAGCTGGACCACCAACCAAAGTTGGTAGAAGGCACTCCATGCCACTGAGACCACCTGATCCTCAAGTGACAAGGATGGCTCCAGGAGAGCCCCAAGCTATGAACCTGCTCCCTCAGGGGGAGTTCAACCCCATCCAGAACAGGCTGAGCACCCTCCACCTGGTCAGAAGAACCACCCACCAACAGCATCTCAGTCTTGTCTGGATTGAGCTTCAGTTTATTAGCCCTCATCCAGTCCATTGTCACAGCCAGGCACCAAGTTAGCACATCCACAGCCTCACCTGATGAAGAGGAAAAGGAGACGTAGAGCTGTGTGTCATCAGCATACTGATGACAACGCACCCCAAAACTCTGGATGACTGCACTCAACCGTCTCATGTAGATGTTGAACAGCATGAGGGGACAAAACTGACCCCTGCGGAACCCCGTACTGGAGAATCCACAGGGCTGAGCTATGTTCCCCAAGCACCACCTTCTGGAGCCGACCCTCCATGCTTTAAACTCATTGAATGAAATGAACAGGGAAGTTGTAATATGTGCTGCCTTTGCAAGCATTTGCAACATACCACTGGATCTGGCTAATATGGTTAGAATGAATATAATTATAATAATCTCCAAAGGAATTCCACAGTTTCTGCTTAAAGCTTGTGCCCTTTTGATGGCAGCTATTTGCAGATTGCTTGACAGAAAAATTTTGTAATAAGAGCAACCCCAGATTGATGCATAAGAGATTAGCCAAACTGGAGGTAGGCAATTCTATATAGAGTCAATGTTTGTGCAAGAGAAGGGGGCAGTGGAAACTCTCTTTTGGAGAGTCAATAGACAGGATTTGTTTTTATACCCAGGAAGTAACCGACCTGCTTTTCTCTGAAAAAATGGAAGTGTGTTCATAGGGGGAAAAACACTCTTTTTAGCAAAGGTGCAAATGTAAAAAGCAACAGTGAGGTAGGAAGCAACATGCAGAGAAAAAGATGCCAGCAGATAAAGACTGGAATTCAAGGTCCGCTGAAGATTTAATGAAGTATTTGTAATTTTTAAGGTTGTATTTCTTGTATTTTCAACTGTTTCACAAAATACAATATGTTGTCAGACCAAACATTTCTATTGATTCAAGTGACACAACTGTATTTTTCATGTGTGTGTGTGTGTGTGCATGTGTGTGCATGTGTGTGAGCGTAACTTGTGATGAATGCTACTTATGATACTGCATTGAAAACATGGATTTGCTGTACTAACAAGCAGCAAAATAAACAAAAGTTGCTAAAAAAAACACCTTCATCCAAATTTGGCACCATGTAGTAATTCAAATGAAATTCCATGTTGTCAAAGGAAGTGGATGCTCAAAGCTAAACAATACATATAAAAAGCACAAAAGGACTGTTCTTTCTACCATAATATATTGGATGTACACATAGTTTAAAATGATTTGGCATTTACTGTACCTGCAACTGGAAATCCCATGGTGGCACATAGAGAGAAGCAAGAAGGGAGGGAGAATTAGTTCCTCTGCATTAGTGAGGACACATGAAAAGGCTCTCAGAATGCTCTAAGGTGATGGAATGTGAGTAATGACCATAACAACTCAAGAAGAGCTGTGTTGGATCCGACAAAGGATCCATAGAACCCAGCGTCCTGCTTCCAACTCTGACAACTTACTTACTTGAAAGCAAACCCCACAGCATTCAATGGGACTTACTCCCAGGTAGGCTTGCATAGGATTGCACGCACAATACATTTAGGGCACTTCAGACACTGTTAAGCAATTTCCTTCTGCACCATTGAAAAGCTCTTCTATTTTGTTATGATGAAGTGTGTGAGCTTGTGTGAGTGTCAGCTACCAACCTTCCAAATGCCGGCTTCCTTGCCATATACCACTGCCATGTTGTTGGCCTTGTTGGATTTAATCAGCTGCTTCTCAGTCTTATTGAGCTCCTCAGACACAAAACCCATGAAGGAATTGTCAGGCGTGTGAGCTGTGGAAAAATAAATGTTCATGCCTTTGACTGTCAATGTAGTAACTGATTTGTCTCTGTCCATAGTAACACAAACAACCGTTTCCCAATGGAATGCCCTGCCCAGAGTGTCTTGGAGACAATCCTCCTCAGGTCTCTGTTATGGCTGCATTAAATCTTGCAGTCAGCCCAGACTTTCTACCATGTTGTTACATTGTCCTCCCACATATCCTACCATGACTACAGCACAAATTTTCTGATAATTCACAAGAGATCTGCTTTGTTAATTTACAAGTCAGTACATTAATTTTAGAAATGACTCCACTGAGATTTCACACCCTCCATTATGCAGTATCTTTGATTTAATAATAGAATAACCAAGAAATACTTAAACTTTTCTTCTCATTAAACAACACTGACATCTCATAGAGTGGGTTATCTGAAGCAGGGATGGAAATTTAAAAAGAAAGAAAGAAAAGAAACCCTACCCTGGAAAATGCTATTTTTATAAATCTAGGCTGAGAATTTCCACTTTGGCACAACCTTTTAAAATCTGAGTATAATCTCATCATACTTCTCTGGAGTTTTAACAGCTTTATTTTTCAACAACTCCAGATGTTCAAGGAATTGAATTACTTTAGAGCTGAATTGCCTTGGAGGATGCATTCAACAAATTCTATGGTTTGCTACCTGCAACATCAAGTCAACTACAGCCTCCATGTGTAAAATTCAGCCTCTAATATCCAAGTGATTTTCAACCAGTTATAATTTCTCCAAACTAGATGGTGGGGGTGTCCTCCCTGTCATTTCTTCTGTTCTTGGACCTGTAGTTAGCATATTTCCCTAACAACTAAAACAAAGATGAGGAACATGTGGCTCTCCAGATGTTGGTGGACTGCAACTCTCATCAGCCCCAGCCAGCATGGCCAATGCCAAGTGATGATGGGAGTTGCAGTCCAACGTCTAGGGGGCCATGTGTTTCCCATCCCTGTACTAAAAAGTTGTAGGATACATTTTTTATTAGCAACAAAAGGATCCAATGGCTGGGGGAAAATACAAGGGACAACACCCACCCACTCCTCTGAAGCAACAGGACCAGCCATTCATTCATTCATTCATTCATTCATTCATTCATTCATTATATTTCTATACCATCCCACATCCAAAGCTCTCTGCATGGTTCACAAAAATGAAAAACCATTAGATACATTATACAAAATACAAAAAACATTTATGTAAACACATAAAAACAGATAACATATATCTAAAAACAATTTTTTAAAAGCCAAAAAGAAAAAAAAAACCCTTTTAATCCCTAATGCATTTCAAATGCCTGTCTCTCTTAAGGCAAAAATGGTGTCTCAGATAAGTTGGAGCAGCTCATTTAGTTCTAATCTAAAGACCTGTTAACATGACATATCTAGGGTGAGTAAATGCTCATGGGCCATGGGGCCTTGTTGCCCCTATCCTTCCCTACATGTGTGCAGTAGACAGCGTGCCCAGCAGACCCCTATGTGCATATACAAACTGTACATGGATAAGCTTATCCATACAATCAAGCACTCTGCTTTTTTCCCAGTCACATGTACAGTTTGCATGTGCAGGAGGTCTGCTCACACAGCCGAGCAAACATGTGATGGTCAGGAGGTGCCGGCTCTCTCTCCTCCCTGTCCCCATAGTGTGAGTTGCGCGAAAAGAACTCCTGTCTTAGAGACTAGTTTTGTAACCTTTTGATCAGTTATTCATTTGCATGTATATAATCATGTGCTGCAATCAATCTTACTAGAAGGTCCTTCTAAAACAGCTTTTATCTGAAACCTCAGAGTGCTAAAAATCCCTACATTATTTGCCTGTGGTTAATTCTCTGATATAAGCTTCCAATGAATGAGTGGTTGTGGTGGTGTTGGTGGTGGAATAATACTACCAAGAAGAAATGTTTGATGCTCTAACTACAGCTAAATGTCACTATCAGATAGTCTAGATTGATCAGAGTCAGTGCAGTGGCTAGACTAGTGTTGGACTTTGACTGGAAGGTACAGTTTCAAATCCCCACCTAACTATGAGGTTTGCTGATTCACCTTGGGTCAGCCACTCTTTCTCAGCGAATCCTACCTCACAGAGTTGTTGGGAGTATGAAATGGGATGTGAAAGCCATGCTATTTGCAGTGTGTGCGGGATAATATGAGACAAATAAAAATAATAAAACCAGCCTTATTTAATCTCATCCATTTTGTGTAAAGCAAAAATGAGAGCTGTATGTCCCGAGTTGAAAACCATAGATGCACCCATGCTGTGCACTCAAGAGCCCAGAAGCTTTCCATGACAACAAAAGATTGTTTGGTCAGCTGTTAGAGATTATGTGCAAAGCTATGAATTATTTTATGTCGCTGCAAAAGAACTCACTTTTAATTTGTACAATACTGGCGTTCACCACACCTGGGTTCACAATTGCGTGATAGAGCAAATGTGCTATGGCGGCACAGAGATGTGAAAGAAATCTCCCATCCAGAAAGAAAGAAGTTTTGAAAAGCATACCTACGAAGAGGTTTTCAATGTCACTAGGTCACTATCACGCATTTGTCCAGCAATAGCCATGCACCATATCTCTCAGTATGTCACTATCGTGCATTAGCACTATCGCGTGATAGTGACAAATTGAGATAGTGGTTTTATGGGGGAAGAAATAAAAAAACAATTGCTGGAATCAGGCATAGCTTGAGGAAGGGGTCTTCTTAGAAGTAACTCCCACTGCAGTCAATGAGGCTAAGCTTCCAATTCTGTACATCACTTTACAGGGAAGGAGAAAGGAGAGCCTGGATGGGTGGGGGGAGGCTTTCCTATTGGTTGAGCCCCTGCCAGTCTGATGACATTTACTTCAATCCCCCCACCCCACAGAAGTATGTTCTGTGAAGCGGCTTATACTGGAGCAGTGCACTCACTCGTGGAGGCCTGCGCAGACCACAGTGTACCAAAGCCGATTCCTTGAAAAAGTCCAGGTAAGACTCCCTTTGCTTCTCCTTCCATTGTCATGGAGACAGCCACAAACCTGGGACTTTCTGCATGCAAAACAGGTGCTCTACCACTGAGCTCCAGCCCCTCCCTCCACTCAGGACAGCTGACTGCCCCCAAAGATGACTTAGCTTCTGGATGTTTTCACCCACACAGGACCTTAAGGAGAGCCCTGCTTAATCAGACCAAGGCCTGTCTAGTCCAGCATTCTGTTCATGCAGTGGCCAACCAGCTGCCTGTGGAAGGGAAACCCACAGGCATGATGTGAGTGCAACAGTATTGTCTAGCTTATGTTCCCCAACAATTGGTATACAGAGGCATACCACTGCTGATACTGGGTGGGAGCATATAGCCATCATGACTTGTAGCCATTGACAGCCTTATCTTCCATGAATTTGTCTAATCCCTTTTTAAAACCATCCAAGTTGCATTGCTACATCTTGTGGAAGCAAATTTCATAGTTTAATTTTGCACTGTATGAAGAAGGACTTCCTTTTCTCTCTCCTGAATTTCCCACAATTCAGTTTCATGGGATGACCTTGGGTTCTATCCACTTTCTCCACACTACGGCGGTTTTATTCATCTCTATCACATCTTCCTCTTCTTGCCTTTTTTTTCTAAGCTAAACAGTCCCAGACGTTGTGACCTTTCCTCATAGGGGAGCTGTTCCATCCCCTTGATCATTTCTGTTTTATTTCGGTTGCCCTTTTCTAAAAACCAAGGCCCCACCCCTCTTGAACCTTCCCACAAGAACTGTGCTTTTCTCAGTGAATCTGTACTGATTCCCATCATATCACAGGTAATCCTGAGCCTGAATATGTGCAGCTGCTTATAGTAAAGGAGAAGGTGCAAAAAATACTGTTTTAACTTAATGCCAGTTTGCAAAGGCCAGTTTGTTTCATTTCTAATCTAATCCTGAGGTTATTTTTACCATAACATCCCACTCTTCCTGCTGTCACTTTGCTTCTTGCTGGGTGAGGAATGATCCGTTATCTTGGCAGCTCCCAGAGAGAGAGAGAGAGAGAGAGAGAGAGAGAGACTTGCACTGAAATAGCTCTATGTCAGTTACAGGTCTTTCACCCTGACCAGGCTGGGGAGAAGGGGGGATGCCTGGGCAGCCTGAAAACATAATTAGCAAAACAGTGGGAGCAGGACAGTAAAGTATGAAAGCTAATTAAAATGGCAGGCCCCATTAAGCTGGCTTTTCCTTGGGGCATCATTGTCAAGGTTAAGGTCAGGTGGAATCGGCAAATCTGCCTATCCAGAGCCCTTGGGAAATCAGCTTTGAGGTGCAGATGTGGCAGCATCTCTAGGCTCCTTTTCATAACATGGACACAACACAGGGCACAGGAATTTTTTATTTCCGGTCTTCACAACACCTTTGGGGCTCCTTTATCTGCCAGAGCCTTCAGATATATTCCCCATGTTTTATTTCTATGGTCTTTGAGAATGGCAGAGTGCCAATTAATCTGTACAAAAGATGCAGGCAACTGGTTCAACCTGCAATGCAAACAGGGGTGAAAAAAGAATCTGGCCAGTTGCAGAGTGATCTTGTGAACTGATCAAGTGGTCATGCTCCTAAAACGATCACCAGGTTACCTTCAGGGCAAAGAATCTGGCCCTTCACCCCAAAGTGGTTCCTCCCCCCTCCTTTAGAGGGAGTACAAACCCCTCCAGAACAGGTTGAACACCACTCAGCTGGGCAGACTAACAATACCTCCATCATGACTGGATTGAATCTCAGTTTATTGGCCCTCATCCAGTCCATTTCTGTACCCAGGCTTCAGAACAGCCACTGCCTCACCTGGATTTGAGGAAAAGGACAGATAGAGCTGGGTGTCATCTGCATATTGGTGGCACTTTAGCCCACATCTCCAGATAACCTCTCACAGTGGTTTCATGTTGATACTGAATAGCATGGGGGATAAAATGGAGCCCTGTTGCACCCATGGCATAACTGCCAAAAGAACAGAGCAATAATCCCCCAGCACCACTGACCATCCAAGTAGGAGGAGAGCCACTGCAACACAGTACCTCCAACATCCAGCCCAGATAGCTTATCTGGAAGGATACCGTGCTGAATTTATATCCCACCCTTCCTCACAAAGAGCCCAGTTATTGCCTTCATGCTCTGTTTGAGAGACATCTGGCTAGGCACTGTTGGAAATAGGATGATCAATTAGATGGACCTTTGCTCTGACCCGGCAAGACTCTCATTACATTCTTGGGTCTGACCACTCATAAGGACATAAGAAGAGCCCTGCTGGATCAGGCCAAAAGCCTACTTAGAGAGCAATCCTATGGCCACTAGACATTGTCTAGATGGCCATAGGATTTTTCAGCTTCTGGTTTCCCAGAAATCGTGTTCCCCACCCCCTCCCCCTCATAGGCGGCATGGTTCTTTCCCATCTCCATGCTCATAACCATAGCAAGTTGCAGGCGAAAAGGGGGCAGCCCTGGGGGGAAGGGAGGGGAGCAGGCTGTGGAAGCGTTGTTAGGATGCTTCCTATGTGCCATGCAGCCTCCCCTCCGCCCACTCCAAGGTCCCCAGCTAGACAGCCAAAATTGGCTGTCTAGCTGCAAATGCAGGGCAGCTGGAGTGTAGAGGAGAGGATCCCCTCCGTCCTCCACCCACTCTGCATTGGATAGTTGGCCACCTCTGAGTTCAGAAGCAGCCGACTATCCTGATACGAATGCACCCTTGGGCTAGTATTCTGTTCCCACAGTGGCGAGCCAGATGCTCCAGTGGGAAGCTCAGAACAGGACATGGGTGCAAGAGCAATGACACACTTGTGTTCCTCAGCAACTGGGAGGCAGCATGCTTCTTTATACAGTACTGGCGATAATATATAGCCATCATGACTAGTCTAGTAACCACTGATTGCCGTATCCTCCATGAAGCGTCACCCCATGCCTAAGAAACCACTGACAGATGCTGTGAGCACTTACGAAACATTGTCATGAACTGCTTAGGATTCAGGTTCCAGTAGCCCCAGTTTGTCCGGTAGCCATGCAGGGTGGCATATTCCTCATGATTGTATGCAGGCTCAGTCCCAAAAGTGTCAATTACTCGAACCCGGCACCTGTGCAAGGGAAGAAGGGGGGAAAGCCATGCCGGTTATGGCCCGTGCGGGAACAACAGACAAAATATGAACTGAAGAGTCATTATCTGGAGGCATTGTGCCACACACAGTATGAGTGGAGGGTCTCATGTTCTGGAATTCCTGCTCTAAGAAAGATCTGAGGCCCCCTGGGGGTCTCCAAAAGGCAGTGACAGACCCCCTCACTGCAGGGACCAATTACAGGCTGCAGCATCCTTGCTACTGCCTGTAGTGGTATGTAACCTGAACATGACCTCTGGGACAATGTACTAAGACAAAGTCAGCTGTGCCCTGGAGCCTGGACAATAAGAGGTGAGCTGGAAGGAGTGTGGGATGCGATTACAAATTGACAACAAGCAGGGGCGTAGACCAAGGTGTCAAAAGGTATAGCTAGTAATACTTGAAGGAGATTTAGGCTGAATAGATGCAGCCAAGCAGTAGCTAAGCACTGCTGAATGCTTGAGCATCCAGCCAAGGTGGAAATTCAATAGAACATAAGATCAGCCTGTAGAGCTATGCACAGAGGGTCCTTTAGCCTATGTGATGCTGGAGGCTAATTACTGTGATATGTGGAAACTTCTTGCCTCTTGATAACCCCGCCCCCCAAAAAAAACAGGGCAAGGAGGATCTGCATTTCTTTTCCCTCTCTATTCTGATTGAAGCCAACATTGTATCACATTTATTTTGTAAACACACAAAAAATGGAAACTGGCAGATGGATGGGTGTGTTTTACATCACAGATATCTGAATGAGCTGTGCTACTCATCCCACATTCAAGTGCAATCTCACCTTCCATTTTGCTGCATATTGGCTGAGGACATGTCATATGAAATTGGCAAAGCAAGCCTGGGTGGGGGTGGTATGAGATCATTCCGATGGGTTACTAGAAGCAATGCCTCTGTTACAGTTCCAGACACTTCTCTGGTTGGGGGGTGGGGGGCAGGGTGAGGAGAGGAAATAATGTTTCCTGCCATAGCCCTCTTCTGGAGCTAGCCAGAACATGTGGTATCCTGACTGCACATGCCAGCAGGAGATTAGGGGCCACAGGTCAGTGGTCAAGCTGGTCCCAGGTTCAACCCCTGGCATCACAGGTAGGGCTGGAAAAATTCCTGCTTGAAGCCCTGGACAGCCGCTGCCAATCCGTCTCGATGATACTGGGCTAGATGGACCCAAGGTCTGACTCACTAAGGCAGCTTCCAATGTTCCTATGAAATGATGAAGGTAGCTTTGCTGCCAAGGGTCTTGCTCCGGGATGGTGGTGATGGAATCCCCTTTCTCTTGCTAATGACTGATTAAATGTTAAGGCAAATGCAGATACAATCAACAGGAAAAAAAAGAGATTGTCAGCCATAATTAATGTTGATGGGGTGAAGTTCAGAATGCAAACTCCCCCAGTTTGAAAAGCCTCATCCCATTGCAAGTCAGGCCGAGCTCCCATCGAACTGAACTTCAACTCGGAAGGGAGACTGCTCCTGCCCCCACTGCTGGCCAGCCCTCCCTGCAACTCTTCCACCCCCTCTGCAAGCCAAAAAGTCTATCTTTGAGAAGCGGGGGGGGGGGTCACCGGTGTGGGGAAGAACTTGTTGGAAATAGAAAGGGCCAAAGCAAGCCTCATCCTTAACTGGAAATGTTAAGGAAACTACAAGTTTCTTGCTCCCAGGGCCAGCCCTTCCATGAGGCGGATGAATCCCTCACCTCAGGCACCAGATCCAAAGGGTATTTTCTGGCAGTCCAGAAAGCTGCGCTGGCCACTTTCCTGCTGCAGCAAGAGAAGCTGGCACAGCTATCTGGAGTGCCACACACTCTATGCCTCACTCTGAGGACCCCTCAGAGCATTGCATTGGGTGTTCAGACTCTCTGGGAAGGTTTGCTGGTGACAAAATATGAACTGCTTTCTCTTTCAGAAGAGAAAGCAGCCAGCGTGGCTCTCCAGAGCACCCTGCCCAAAAGCCTTGCTGAGAGGGGTCCTTCCTCAGAGCGAGTCATTGGCAGGGAGGTGGCCCTGGAGACCGCCTGTGCTGTCGTGGCATTTTATATATAAAGGTAAAAGGTGTCCCCAACCAGTCGTGTCCGACTCTAGGGTGCGGTGCTCATCCCCGTTTCTAAGCCGAAGTGCCAGCGCTGTCCGAAGACACTTCTGTGGTCATGTGGCCGGCATGACTGAACACTGAGGTGCACGGAACGCTGTTACCTTTCCCGCCGAGGCAGCACCTATTTATCTACTTGCAATTTCTTGCTTTCGAACTGCTAGGTTGGCAGAAGTTGAGACTGAAGACGGGAGCTCACTCCGTCACACAGCACTCGGGTCTCGAACTGCTGACCTGCCGACCTTCCAGTCTGCAGTTCAGCGTCTTAACCACCCCCCAACTAGATCCAAAATCTGTAATCTTCATCTGTAACCTGCCCAGCAATATACAATGAACTGGAAGTAGTTAGAGGTAGGAGAACTAAGTTGATGATAGGAGATAAAATGAAGGGGTGGAAATGAGCAATAGAGAGAAAGGGGAGAGAGAAGAACAGAAGATAAAATGGGGGTGGAGGCTAGCAACAAGTTCACGATTCATGAGGCAATGAGTCCTAGAAGCCAAACAAAAACAAACACTTAAACTATCTTGGTGACAAACATTTGACTCTTATGGGAGTCCATTACCAAAATCAAAGTGCTGTGAAATTTGAAGAAGTTCGATATATGCAGGTTAGTTTGAACATATGAGTTGTCAGACTTCCCCAACCTGGCACCCTCCAAATGTGTTGGAGCTATAGCTCCCATCATCCTTCTCCAGCAGGGCTAATGGGGTGATGGGAATTGTAGTCCAAAACATCTTGAGGGCACCAGGTTGGCTGAGTTTCGTATTTAAAACTGATTTTATATCTAGTTCCACAAGAGTCCTGTTTTCTCGTTCAGCAGATACTTTCCCCAAAGTCCTAGCCATCCTGAAACTGGCTTGTAACAGTAATGGGGAAAAAGAGAGAAAAACAGAAACACAGCAAGTATAAAGCAAGCTCAGGAATACCAACTCCTCTCCTCCAACCAAGCTGAATGCAGAGAGAAAATTGATTTATAATAAAAACAATAACACTGCTTGCCATCTTTCTCCATCATAAAACTGTGTAGGGTAATGGGAGGGATAGGGAAAAGGGGTAATGAATAGCAGGACAATCAGTGCTAAATTAAATCACACAATTTTGCTAGCTGCTGATCTGGCAAGATCTGTGTGTTGTTGTGGTTTCTGTCTCTGTGCAGAAGAGGAGGGACAAAATTGGCACAGGGGTGTCCTGGGATGATCTGTCCCCTCCACCTGGCTCGTTCTCTCCTCTTGTGATTCTTGCAGAACACACCTCCAGAGGACTGATATATTATTTACCCTTGGTCTCTCTCTCTCTCGCTCTCTCTCACACACACACACACACACAAAATCCAGCCCCCAAGAGTCTTTGCAGTCTCCAAAGAATGGGATATTGTTATTATTTTATTTAAGAGTGAGGTACGTGAGATTGCTCTTTCGCCTTTGAGAACACACCCCAGCATGTGGCAATGGCAGCCAGGAAACAGCATGGAGGCCATTTGCTGGGCAATTTACCAGCTGTCAGAGCCATGAGATAAACAAAGCAGAGGGAAGTCTAAATCTTGAGGATGCGCTGGAAATTTACTGTGGGCTGCCTGGCTTGAAGGATAAGGAAAGGCTAAAAGTTCAAGGGAGTTTTGGTCTTGATTCTATTCAGATTTTGGAATAAATGTGAATAGCTCCATCTTTGGGGGGGGCGGGGGGGAATAGCACCCTGCATTTTTGCTCTTTTGAATAGGCAAACAAAAAGCAAACAAAACCAAGCTATTAAGAGGAAATCCATTTAGATAAAAACTTTGTAATGCCTACCGTCGATATGTTCAAGTACTATGCATACCCATAATTTCAAAGGGATAGAAAAAGAATGGAAATGATACTGAAAAGGTCAATTTGAAAGACTCAGGGTATTGTATGCTATTCACCCACTCTGCCAAATTGACTAAAAAGCAGACGAATATTTAGAAAAGCACTGATAAGTGAACCTCATCATGAATTGTTTAGAAATTTAAAATGTGTCAGTTTCTTATGGTGGTGTAGCTATGCTGTGGCCACTGGGAAAGGACCAAAGAAGTTGGAGAGAGACAGGAATGTGGGAGAAATAGGGGAGAAGGCCCTTCTGACTTGCCTGCCACCAAGGACAGTTAGGTTAGTGAGTACAAGATAGGGGGCCTTCTCAGTGGTGGCCCCTGGAATCAGCTTCTGCCAGGGGTTCATCAGGCCCCCTCTCTGAAGATCTTCAGGAAAGCTCTGAAGACCCACATATTTCCATTGGCCTTCCCTTTAGTCAGGGCCATTGGTTTTTATTGGTAAGTTTTGTTTTTATTTAGTTTAATTAGCAATCTCAGTTTTTTAATGGATTTTATTGAAACATGTTTTTATGGACCTTTTATTGTATTCATTTGGGATGGTTTTTACCTTGTATGCCAACTTAAAGAGGATTCCCCCCTTAAAGGTGTCCTAAAAATAATTTGATAGATGGAAGAAGTAAGCAGAAGCTGGGAGTGACTGGAGAAGAAATGTGAAGTGGTCCATTGCTGGAAGCCTTTGGCATCAAGTTGACATTGATTCCAATAAGATACTGAAGCTGAAGAATACCCACAGGAGCCCAGCAAAGTATTTGAGATCCTGACCACCTTTCAGGAATTAGGTCCCATGGCCTTTTGAATTGCAACAGAGAAAAGACTTGCATGCAGCAAAACTATGGAAGTAGTTAGAGAATGTGCAGGATGTCTTTCAAGTGCAATGCATGCAGGAATTCTCCTTTAATTTTTCTATAATTATTATTAGACCAGAGGTGGGGTGGGGTTATTGTGTGTACACCCTCATTCTTAAAATATTATATGGGGACAATTAGGGAAGACAAGTTTAATACTGAAGGATTAGGGATTCATGGTTCAGGGCTGTGACTGACTTTTCACAGGACCGTTACACCAGGGATGGGCCAAAGGTAGGTCTCCAGATGTTTTGGACTTTAACTCCGAG
Organism: Heloderma suspectum; assembly: GCF_057233095.1. Classification (NCBI taxonomy): domain Eukaryota; kingdom Metazoa; phylum Chordata; class Lepidosauria; order Squamata; family Helodermatidae; genus Heloderma; species Heloderma suspectum. Next base: position 222,982,416 of record NC_139459.1, on the reverse strand, counting down.
AAGCCCCTGCCAGAATGGCCAATGGTCAGGAATGCTGGGAGCTGAAGTCCAAAACAATTGGCGGCGATTGACTTTCTGCCGACTTGTCCTGCAGTAGCTGGGCAAGTCTCTATGCAAGGCAAATACAAGGACAAATCCAATAGGTAAGTCAGGCAAATAGTCAAGCACAAAGGTTTCAGTCCAGTATGGGATCAGGCTAAGGCAGGAGTGGTCAAGAGACAGGCAATGGTCAAAGCACAGTATTACCAGGCAAGTAGGTGATTTCCAGAAGAGAGGTCCGAGGCACAGCCAAGGTCAAAACACAGAAGAGTAATCAAGCATAAATGCAGTTGACAAAGCAGAGTCAAGCAGGAGTCCAGAGGTCAGTAGCACAGAGGTTCAAACACAAGGCAAGGTCAGGGAAACAGAATACAAGGCACTAGGAGCTAAGGTAAGGTCTTGTTCCAACAGCTAGTAGGTATCCATTGAGAGCTTATACGCTGGAGCTTCCAGAGCTCCACTCAAGACTCAGTTGTATCAGATCAGAGGCTAGTATAAGAAATCATCCTCATGAGGAGGGTCCTACTCACAAGGAGCCCTTTCCTCACAAGGCACACTCTTCAGCAAGTGGGCATTCCTTTGCCTGGCCACTCTCCTAGCCTGAAACCTAGGGTGCTGGCATTCTTGGAGGCTAGGTAGTGGTTGGTTTGGCTTCCCCCTCTGTCATGGAAGCTGAGCTCTCTGCTTCTCGAGGAGGCAGACCTGAAGGCATCAACCCTGAGAGGCCAGGAACATCTTGTGCCAGGGTCCTCTGAGGCACCTGTTCCCTGGGGACATCTAGCTCTGAAGGTTCAAGCTCTTCCTCTGATGAGGAGTCCCTCAGGGGAGTGATGGTGCCACCCCTGTATTACACCACTGAACCACCAAAACCAAGACTGATGGAAAATGTCTGCCCAGACAGAAAGTGAGTGGTTAGCACAATGGCCCTAGTTCATGCAAATCACTCCTCAGCCTTGAAGATCCTAGGTAGGGGGCCATTTTTTTTTTTTTAAAGCCCTTTATTTTGATGCCTTTCCAAGCAGACACCATACCCTCCTCTTGGCCAGGAAACAAGTGGCTGACAAATATATCCAAATACTATTGGAACTGGCTCTGGCTGAGCCTCAAGCTTTACATGACCCCATCCATACCTTTCTCCCCATGGATGAGAAATCAGCTTGGAAGGAGGTGATTTTGAACAGGCCAGGAAAGGGAAAGCGTTTTCCATTGCCATGACTCCATCTCAGTCTCCAAGGTTGCTTTGCATGAAAACCCTGATGAGGGAAAAAATCACTCAGCTGAATGGCACCTCTACTTTGAGCCTGGAAGGCACCATAGGACAGTGAAGGGCTGGGTGCTTTGATGGCTAGAAGGATACGAGAGACGGTAAAGAAGGACTCCAGTGTACTGCAGGGCTAGCGGGGTGCTGTCTGATGTCTGGAACAGTCAGCTTTGCTACACTTTGTACAGCACCAGCAAAGATGTAGTGAATAAAATTGCACGCCAATCCCATAACTGTCATTCCACCTACTGCCTTTTAAAAAGGTACAAAAGATGAAAAGAAAGAAAAAACCCAGCCCGGGTCTTCTTACCTGTATTTTTTAAAGGAGAGGCCCATGTGTTGCTTCATTTGCTGTAGCCCATGGTAGTCTGTATAAATGAGGTCGAAGGGCAAAGGGACTGTCAGGGGGCAATTGCCCCGGCCAGGAGGGACTCCTAAGTGACTGGAGAGAAGAAGAAAGAGGTGATCTGTATTTCAGTGCAAAGGGAGGGAAGGCTGACCACAGGTTCGACATCATTGCTGCAGGGAAACGGAATGGGGAACTGTTTGCATGAAAGAAACAGGGAGCCTCAGTATAATTCAAAAGCAGCAGCCCCAAGTAAACAACAAAGGATCCTCCCCTGCATCCCCAAACACACACACACACACACTATGTCAACAGTTGGATACAAGCTTACTCAGAAGTCGGGCCTCTTTCCGTCTGAGGGCCGAATTCAGTTTTGGAGAAGCTCTCGGGGGCCACATTGCAGCAGTGGGAGGGGCTGAAGGGAAAATGGGGCAGGGACAAAGGAGAAGGAGACGGGACCAAAACAGAAGCATATTGTGGCTAAAAGCTCTTCCTGCCAGCAGCTAAGCCTTAGGAGAGGCATTTCAACCTTTTAGAATGGGGGAAAGACTGTGTAAAAGCTGGGAACCCACCACACAGTCAGAAGCAGAGGGAACGGGGTTTTGGCCAGGTGGCATGGCCATCTGGGGAACCCAGGAGAGCTGCACTGGGATCCTAGGTGGGCTGGATTTGGCTCCCTAGGCATTCGTGGCATTTCAGACTCCCGCAGTGGTCACTCTGTAGGTCCCCTAAAGTGACTAGAAAGGTGTATGAGACCAGTGTGGGCTGTGCCATCCGCAGTGCACGTTCCCCATGCTGAATTGCAGGGCTAAGCAACCTGGCGCCCTCCAGGTATTTTGGACTCCAACTCCCATAAGCCCCAGACAGCCTGACTGATGGCCAGAGAGCATAGTCAAAAACATCTGGTGGACACCAGGATGCCTACCCCTCATGTAACGAGTATTCCAGAGTCAAAAAGATACTAGCCTTTCCCTGAGACACTTCCCATACTCTAAGATGAATGTAGAAATGAAATAAATAATAGCAACCAACCAACTGAGAAAGAAACAAGCGTCTGCATGGATGAGCCCTCAGAACTACACATTTCCTCATCTTCTGGAGCTCACGGAGCAGCAGTTTTCAAGGGGATTCTTAGTTGTGGTGATCACACAGGATGGCTGCAGCACATTCAGGCTACCCATAGTAGGCTAACACAGTGTTTGCACAACATGACAAGCCAGACTATGGGTTGAATGTGGGTTGTCATTGAACCACAGGTTGTCACTGAACTGTGGGTTGTTGTGTTGTGTAAACCCAGCCATGCTAACAAGCCATGGTTTGTTAACCACAAACAACCAACAAAGTTGGGTTGTGAACTGTGGGTTGTTCATGGTTAACAAACCATGGTTTGTTAGCATGGCATGATTCAACAACCCATGGTTCAATGACAACCCACACTCAACCTGTACTCTGGCTTGTCGTGTTGTGTGAATGGGGTCTAAGTCTCACAGGCTGCCTTGGAAGGGTTACAAATAGAAGACCGCAGAGACAGGATGCGCCCATAAAATTATGTGAATCAGGTAGGGTGATTACACAATAAAAACCTTGTCCAGAAGCACCCCTAGTCTCAGAGGCTGAAGACCGTATCAGTTACAGCTTTTCACTGCTCCCTGCCTTTCACCCCTTCTCATTGATTCCTGCCCCCTTTTCACTTTTCCCTCTCTTTTACTATTGCCCACTGCTCCTTCTTACTCCTCATGGAACAGGCCTCACACAGTACTTCCCACCTTACCACTTCCTGCCTCTTAGCTCTGCCTCTTCTTTCTTCTTTTCTGCCCTTCATCCCCACCTCTGTCCTTTAGCAGCCACATCACAATCCTCTGATAGTCACATGTGGGGTAGTGACTGAAGTTCTCCTATACTCATGTCCTGCTGCTGTCAGCCAGGACTGATAGCCAATAAAAAATGGCAAAGCTGAGTTCAGCCACCTCTTCTCCTCCTCCTCACATTGTCTCCTTTTGGCTTATGAGACAACTGCTGGTTTATTTATACATTCATGCGCACATAGCCCTCCCTATCCATAAGCTCAAGGTGGAGGAAGATATACAGTCATTGCTTCCCCAACCTCAGGGACCCTAGCCCAGCTCATGCAGAAGGAAATGAAAAATAGAAGCAAAGTGGCTCATTTATCATTTTGGAAAGACAATCTTATTTAATGTATAGTCAGTATTATATTATCTGAAAGGCTGATTTTGATGTACTGTTGTCTTGACTTTGCTTCTTCTCACCAAATGTTGGAAACATTCTTCTGACTTGCTGTTTTCTATTTTGGTGTGTAAATTACATTCTTTATTCTAAAAAATAGAACTAAAATCCTCCTTTTCACTGTAGATTTGCACCCCAAGTCAGGGAGTACTAAGAAAAAGAAGAAAGAGAATCCTCAAATTCTGTCCAGGTACAGTGCAGGCCTGAGGTTTTGAGGTCTCTCACCAAAGAAGCCCACTAAGCTTTCACCGTTTCCCTCTGGAACCAGTCTCCACTGACACCCAGAGAGGAAGGACAAGCAAGTGAGAGGGTGGAAGCTACTCCCATCACCACCCACTGAGAGAGGGCAGGAGAGTGCCCAGTAATGGCCTGGAGGGGCAGCAGGGTTCCCCCTGCTGAGGCATGGGCCTCAGCAAGTTCCTGATGATGCCAGCCACTGGCACTGGCCCTGAACAGGTATTGTCATTGGGCTTGTCCATTGTGAAGGGGTCTGTGTGTGGAGGGGGTGGTGAGATAAGGAAGGTCTGTTTCATCTTCTCCACCTCAATCTTCCTCTAAGGGCCCACATTTAGCATTCGCTCAGGGGCAAGGGGTCAAGCACTGCCCAGTGGAACTGTTCTGCTGACACTAAGAAATGCTGAGAAGAAAACTAATGAAGGGCCTCACTACATTCTGAAACAAGCAAAAAAACAAGGATTTTCAATTTATGGCAACTTAGCTGGGGATAAGTGCTTGCAGCTGCTTCATTGCTCTTGTCACAAAGAATGTCAGCTCCAGCAACCTGTAGAACAGAAAAGGCTGGCAGCGGCTAGGATAGGCTGTGGCTTTATCACTTGTAATTTAAGTTCACTTTTATGGGCAATTTTATGCTAAGTGGCTGGCTGGGGCTGGCTGGGAAGATGACATGGACAGAAAGTCTCTTGTGTCTGACAGCCACCTTAAAAAAAACATAAATAAAAGGAAGCAATGCCGAAGGGGTTAGGTGCCCATTATGGAGTAGCAGATCAGCTTGTGAGAGCTTTCCTGGTGCTTTGTGAGAATCTGGCAAATACTAGCAGTTCAACACTAAAGAGTTAAGGTGCAAAATCAAGGAGGAAAGGGCCCCTTACATCCAGATCTTCAACTCAGAGCAGCTTTAAGCACACTTAGGGAGTAGCAGAGGGAAAGAGGAGCACAAGCATTGCACAAATGAACCACATATTGTGTTCCACAGGCATAAGCGGAAGCACCGCAAATTCTCCTGCATGCATCTGTTGGATGTACCATAGCACTGGTGGCAGTGACAGGATGCGACTGAGGAGATGGGATGCAGCAATGAGAGGGGTCAAAGGAGCAAATCGACCCTCATCTCTTTCCTGCATGATGTAATGGAATCACAAGGACATTCTGCAACAGGAAGGGCAGAACTACCTGCAATGCTAACAATGTGATCTGCAACCATGTTGTTGTTTTAAATTAAAATACCAATCCCACCTCACACGCACCCATGGCTATTAACATTAGGGGGGGAAATTCCCATCGGTGCCTCCAGTGTTGATGCCATTTAGGGAGGTTGGACAGCAGCTGGCACACCTTCTGTTTCAAATCCTTTTTTTTTTTTTAATTATCCTTCAAGAGTGGCCATATCTGTAATAACCAGGGCTCACTCTACTCCCAGGGTGAGTGAAGTTGTTTTCCAGCTGAGAACAACAGCACTAGAATAATTTAAGAACATGGGATAATTCTTCCAGAAACAGACCAGTTCCCATGTGGAAAAGATGCACATAGACAGTTGTCTCCAGGGCTCCCAATATAACCACTTGGCCTTTGGCAGGAGAAAGCTGCCCCATGAGAGACAGAGAGAGAGAGAGCTATCCCCATTGACTCTGGAGCTTTAAAGGACATGTACTGTCAACAGAGCCATGGTGGCTTAGTGGTTAAGACGCTGAACTGCAGACTGGAAGGTTGGCAGGACAGCAGTTTGAGACCCGAGTGCTGCATGACGGAGTGAGCTCCTGTCTTCAGTCCCAGCTTCTGCCAACCTAGCAGTTTGAAAGCAAGAAATTGCAAGTAGATAAATAGGTACCGCCTCGGCGGGAAAGGTAACAGCGTTCCGTGCACCTCAGTGTTCAGTCATGCTGGCCACATGACCACGGAAGCGTCTTCAGACAGCGCTGGCTCTTCGGCTTAGAAACGGGGATGAGCACCGCACCCTAGAGTCGGACACGACTGGTTGGGGACACCTTTACCTTTACCTTTTTACTGTCAACAGTAGCCTACAGGTGGCAGTAGAGTGTTATCAGCCATTTAGGGACTTTTTTTTGGTCATCCATCCATCCATCTCCAATTATAAATGGGAAATCTCTATGCCCAGTTTTTCAGGAAAATATGCCCTAACCAAAAGTTGGATTTGGGGAATATTCAAATGACAATGAAGGCATGACTATAGTCAGCAGGATTATAAGAAAAAGACACAAAGGTTGTTGTGAAGGTACTGGGATTGGTGTGTGTATATGTGTGTGTATCTGGATTCTGAATGGGTATAGTGCAATAGGTCATCAGAGACTTTAAAAAGCAGACTTATCAACTGGATGCTTTATCACAATGTCATTGAAATGCCCACAAGAGCTGCTGCCGGATCAGCCAGGAGGAAAGTGACTGGTGGTGGTGGCACTGATCATTGAGACATTTCCACATGTGAAGAGAAGAATGAGAATGGACCTCCTCTGCACTTGTTATTTAAAACACCCCCTTTGGAACCAGTCAACGTGCCTAGTTCAGCTTGCTTCCTGGTAAGCCGTGGCAGATGGTATCTTCTTTTTTTCCCCGTCACCCTAGGGACTTCCAATAGGGTGGGCTACATACTGAATAGGACATAGGTCATAGCAGGATGAGCAGGTTAGTTGTGGGAAGAAGCAGGGTGGGATAGAAATATTCATTCCTTCATCTACTATACATAACTTCTCCAGTCCTTTGCTTGAGAATGTTAATGACTTCTGACCTTGCTGGAAAGTTTTGTTCAAATACAGGGTCCTTACTATTTAGATGATAGAACTGAGGCCATTTGCCTGGGGTGGGGGGAGGTCTGCATACAGCATAGGAAGGTAGCACAATGGCAGGTGTGTGTGTGTGTGTGTGTGTTATACATACATACAGAGAGAGAGAGAGAGAGTTGCATAAAGCTGATAGCAGGGTCTCAGCTGAATAACACAGACATGAACCACTGTGCATACACTTTACAGGCTTCAGGCTTTATTGCCTGTGGAGAGTACAATTTTGTTACAAAGACGTGCAGTTCATTCATTCATTCTGGAGGGAAAAGTCCTATTGGGCTGTAGTGACAGTAGATGCAATTCAAGATCGCACAGGGGAAGACAGGAAGGTTAGCACTACCAAGGAGAAGTGTGATAACATTTATCTCTGTGTTTCCAGGAGTGCAAGGGTAATCGCCTAGCAGCACCATGACCTACAAGGCAAAGAAATTTCAGCCACTCAGGGTTTTGAAATACACAGAGGATAACTAAAAGTGGGAATCACAGAAGCTCGGCTTGCATTTTTTTTCTTCTCGATAGTGAAGAAAAGTGACAATCATGCACCTGATTCAAGTGACAGGGCAAGCTTGTATTATGCAGCCACTGAAATGGGGAACCTCTTTCAGCTGGAGTACCAAATTCAATTTTGGAGACACTCTGAGAAGCCACATTCCAGTGGTGGGTGGGGCCAGAGGCAAAAGGGTCAGGGCCAGAAATACACACGCACGCACATGCACACGCCAAGCATATTGTAGCTTCAAGCTCTTGCTGACAGCAACTAAACCTTAGGAGAATATTTCAACCTTTTAGCATGGGGAAAAACTGCACAAAAGCCAAATAACCAGTGGTCCAGGAAAAGGGGGCAAGGTCCTCTGGGGAACCCCACAGGGCTGGATCAGGATCCCAGAAAGGCCAGATTTGGCCCCCAGGCCTGAGTTTCCCCACCCCTGGTCACATGGGTTTATCATAGCCAATCAGTAAAATATATTGTCATCTCCACCCTTATTTTGCTCCAATTCTTATTTATTCCAACACCAGCAACTTGGTATGGTCCTGTGGATAGGTAAATGTGAGAGGGTTCTTCCTGAATTTAAATCATGATCTTGCTAAGTAGTATTTGGCAAGGCATCCTCCCTCAAAGCATCAGTTCCTTTCCTTGCAAACAAGAATGCTGATAGGTCTGACTATTATCAGGAAGCAAGGCCAGTTGCTCCTTAATAAAATGTGAAAATAACAGTGACCTACTTTACAAGGTTGTTGTGAGGATGAATAAGACAAAGCTGATGAAGCACTTTGCAAATTAAAGGTATGAGATAAATGAATGAATGGACTGAATGGACGACAGTCCGACTGTAAAAAGGGGTTCCTTCAAATATCAATCTGTTTTGCCATTCTTAATTTGGACAGTGCTGTCTGGTTGCAGAATTCATAAGAACCCACTGCGCTGTGGTTCATATTACATGAATTACTCAAGAAAGATAAAGGTACAGGCTTGAGATAGAGTTTCTGTACCATGACGGTGCATACAAATTATGGTCTGCCATCACAATATGTGCTTTTCTCACAAGAGCAAAGGCCAGCTCATCAGCTGGAGTAAAATCAGTATCACTTCCATACCATCGATGGAGCTATATTGATTGAACTGTGCCATTGGGCAATCTGGCCCCATGAGTCTTCTTGAGATAAAAACTCTGCATTCACTAGCAGCTCCCATTTATCTTTCACGTCAACTAACACAGTCTAACTTGAGTGCTGATCTCAATTCAGCCAGCACCTTCACGTTCCTTTCAGCAATCTCCCCTTTTTTTAAACATTCTCAATTCAAGCTTTCATCATCTGCCAGTTAAGTCAACTAATTTTCTACTAAACCCAATTTCACTCATGGTTGGAGTGAAATCTTGGTAATTTTTCCTCATGCCATGTACTATTAATGGTGCTTGAAATTATGCAAATAAAATTGAACACAAATGCTTTCTTCGCTGAGAGCTTAACAGATTTGTTTAGAGGGGAAAGCGATCTTTGCATCCGGGGCCAACCTCTTCTGAAAACCTAATCTTAAAAAATGAAGTATTGACTATTAAAATCTGCCTTTGATTCAATTCCCACAAAACTCCTTTCCTCATAAGAGGCTACAAACCTCTTATGAGGATATCATTAATTAACAGTGCTCTGGAACATGCTACAACAAAGCAGACGAGCAGGCAAGAGTCTGCGCAAGAAGACTGGGTTGCATTTATTAGATAAGAGCTAACATGAGTGATGGCTGACATTGTTTCCCCTTTAATTAAATTGGTTAGAGGCATCCTGTTCACCTATACAGCAAAGCCTTGAGCGTTGGTTTTGGACATCTGTCTTGAACAGCTGCACGTCTCCCAGAATAAATTTGCAGCAGGCTTTTCTCCCACCATTTCCCCCTTATAGGTAATTTAACCAACCAGGGGAGCCATTTAGCTCATACAAGAGATTCAGAGTACAGTGGATTATCTTCACATCCCATTGACCTATTTCCAAATTAACTTGAATTTTGCTTCCAAGTTATTGGTCCCTGAGCTGAAATGCCCAACACACAACTGATCTTGGCGGACCTCTGCTTCCTTACAGAGGACAGACCAATATACTAAGATCAGCATTAATTGCATCCCTGCTGCTAGCCCTTCTTAACTATCAGTTATGGTAACTTTGGAAAGGAGAGGAAGAAAAGGCTTCATACATTGATGACACAGAGTGTCTGTTTAAAAAATGCATTGGGGTAGGTTGTTTCAAGTCTTCCCATGAAAGCTGAGGCAGTTCTCCCAAATCTGACTCCTCTGACTTTCTATTTGTCACTTCCTCCAGTTAATCTTATTTGGTTCTTCTTGTGGTCCAGTCATCTTATTACTTTCACCCCAGTTACCAGGTCCTTCACTGCTTTCTGGGCCTCCACAGCAGACTGACAGTGCAATCTGAAACACCAGCAACAAAGAGCAGGAGTGCCAATTCAAGAAACCTCCTTTCCTCCTTTTTTATTTTTGTGGGGGGTGCAGAACTGTGTGATTTGGGTGCTCCTCCTGTTGGTCCTGGAAGTCAAACTCCTTCCTACATGAAGCCATGTGTGCCATGGATGGGAAGAGGAAGCACTTGCTCTCCCACCGTACAAAGAGGAGGGCTGCAGAAAGCAATATGCAGAACCAGGCTGCATTTATCATTCCTTCCTGGGAAGTGCAGAAGTGTGCAAGCCATCACTCAGGATTGCTCGTCTGAGTAATGCGGGGAGAGTTATATTGATTGCATGGACCATGGTGGCTCTTCTGTCAACTGAAATGAAGGTTGCAGGTATAAGGAGATCTTTCTTCCCTGAAGCATGTTTGAAACAGCTTGACACTTTGCACAATGTAGCATATTCAGAAATTGCTGTCTGTGAACCCCAGAGATAAGTCATCTCTGACAGAGACAGATTATGTTATGGCATCCCAAGTGTGGAATGAAATCCACTAGAGAAGGTAGAGGTGGGGGACTAGGGCAGCTCTTCAGTGTGGCCATAGAATTTTAATAAAGGGCTTCCACCTCAACTGCCATCACCGCATGTCTGATTCACTTTTAACATCTGCTTTGCTGCTCTGCTTCTACTTCTCCTAGAGTGGACCCATGGTGTGTACCCATCCTGGTATGGACCCATTTCAAATGTACACAGGTGTCGAATGATGGCTGAGGACAGAGAAGAGGATGCTGTCTGCACTAAGCTCACATAACTGCCTATTTAAAATACAAGGCAATTATATAATGAGGCTCTAGTTAACATTTATAAGTAGAGGTCTTTTTCTTCTACTGCAAAGAACCCATTTAAGTAATCCTAATTTGGTAACAAAATAAACATATTTCACAAAGAAGGAAAATTTAACCACTCACTGATTCCTTCTTATTCCTCTTCTTGGAGAGCCCAACCCCAAAGATCAAAAGTTCATCCCTTCCAGAATTTACAATGGCATAAAGCTGAACATCCCTCACGCAAGAGCATTCAGTGACTCTAATCAGTGATGTCTTCCAAGAAAGGGAGTTGCCCCTTCCATTAAAGGTATAGCTTTTATAATAATCCTAAACTGGCAACAGCTGGGTTTAAACAGGCATTTTTACAGTTTTGACATATACCATGGAATGTCTTTTGCCATGGGGGTTCTGGACAATAGTCAACTGTGCCTGCCAGGAGAAAACCAAGAGGGGCCTGCCATGTACCAATGAAAGAGCCATGCAAGCTACTGCAGTGTCCTTCCACAGGGAAATATAATATTATCAGTTGCTCTGCTCAGGGCCAGATTAGATGTGACTGTGGCAGATGCTTGCTTCCTTCTACATGTCTGTCCCATTCACATATGTGGGGGGCATGGAGAGGGTCTTGCTTGGACAGTACAAGACCACACAGGAGTGGGTTGCTGAACATTTCTCCTTCCTTGCCTTACCTCCCCTCCCCTCAGTCCATGGCTCGAGGCTCTCTCCTCCTGCCCCAGCTTATTTTTGGAATGAGGGATGGGAAGGGTGAGAAGTACCTGCAGCAATGGACTGAGATGAAGTGAAGTCAGGTGAGGTAAGGGAGGGTCCCACATGTTCCTTTGGCTCACTCTTAACATGTGAACAGGGCAGAGGCATGTCACTTCTAACTTGGCCTCAGGGTCAGGCTAGATATAATGTTAAACATTGTCTTTAAATCCCATGCTTGGGATCCTCCTTCCTTTTTAAAAACTAACAACAGCCAGGGAGGGACCTGATCCAGATCAAGACCATGGCACAGGGAAAGAGTGGGGGGTTCCTCTATTCCAGTTTCCAATACCCACCTCCCACTGAAGCTGCTACTTGGGGGGGGGGTAGATTTTCTTTGCAAGAAAATGGCATGTGAAAAGGATTAACCACCCTCTACCCTATGCCATGGCCCCAGGCCCACAGTCCATTTTGGAGGGCCCACAGAAGATGGTACTTTAAACTACTTTTTTTTTTAACAAGTAATTGTTAAAAAATCCCAACCATGAGATTCAAAGATGTGTTTAATGTCATGTCTAACTTGAATGTTAGAGCTAAACAAGATGATCCAGTAAAAGCATAGGGTATAACAGATCCTATTTATTTTTTTTACTTTAGTGTAATGGTGTGGGGTATTGATCTGGATCAGGACCAGTATACATGGGTGGGCTGTGGGGTATGTGTTAAACCTTCCCACCAAGCTGTTCCCCCCAGTTCACCCCCCCCCCACCTTCCGTATGGGCATTAAAGAAAGAAAAATATCTCCACTGGCACCATTTCTTTCTTCAACCCCAAAAGTGACGGGGGCAAATATGAGGGGGAAGCAGCTGGGTGGGAAAGTGTAAACTTCCCCTACACACACACCCATGCACGGTGATCCCAATCAGGATCGGGCCCTAACCGCTTAGTGTTAAAAACACTTAGAAAACTACAGCTATTCAGGACCAACAGCCTTTGGACAGCTCCTCAGTGTGTCAGAGAGAAATCTAATCCAGGCCTTCCAAACCACAATACCCAAAGGGAGCATGAGACACCCCTTCTACCCCTGCCCCAAATATGGGCATGGGGATCTGTGTGTGAGGAACTCGGAGCCATAGGGGTTCATCACACAGAGCTTTTATCCTGCTATTGAGATGGCTCTCTCTCAGAAGTTTGCGTGCCGTTACCCCTCCAGATGCATCTGATCCCCCACCCCACCAAGCTCAGAAGCAACGTCCTCTGTTGTTTCAGAGCACCCTATTACATTCAATGGGGCTTACTCCCAAGTAAATGTGCCGAGGGCTGCAGAGGGTGATCTTATGTCTACTTGAAAGTAAGTCCCATTGAGTTCAATGCGGTTTACTCCCAAGTAAGTGTGCCTAGGATTGCAGACTTATAGTGTGGTATTATCTCTACTCAGAAGTAAGTCAGAGGTTTCCTGGGGGCTGCAAGAAAAGAGTACAGCAGAAGTTAAGCTACGAAAACAAGAACCACACTCCCCCCTCCTTTGCACACATGCCAGGGAGGGAGAAAGGCACTCCCTCAGTTCAAACCACGTGTCTGCCGTGTAAAGGAGCCCTGAAAGGATTGGGTTTTTGTGGGGGTTTTGCTTAATGTAGAGACACCCATAGAATCGCCCACATTTGGGGACAGAGGCAGCCATGCTGCTTGCCCCTATCCAGCCTTTCTCTGTGCCCAACTGCAGACCTGAGCAAACTGCACCTGTCAAACCTCACATCACTGAAAAGGAAGACATCAATATTAGGGCCAGTCCCTCATTTCAAACAGTGCACATCCTGCCAACCCTCTTTTTCTGGCTCTTTTACAGATGATTTACCAAAGGAAGAAGAGAGGAATTCTGTGCATGCCCAGTCTAAATTTGCTGCACATCTATGCAGAGTTTCCCACACCCTGGGCAGCCATTTAAAGCAGTCCAACTGCTAGAGCTAATATTATTAAATCTAAACAATAAATGCAACTGGCGCTGGAGACAAGAACCCACAAGGGGACTGTGATAGAATCACTAGAATGCAAAGGCAGGAAGGGACTCAAATTTCTGCTAGTCTTGTACCCCCTGCATGCTGTCAGGATTCTTCACACCCAAAGGCTTCTGACACACGACTCTATATGGCAGTCTATGATCATCCACATTTTAGTATGTCACAAGCAAAGGGCAGAGGAAGGCAGCACACTGCACTCGAGGGGCCATATGGTAGGAAATATGTTTCAAAAAACGAACACAAGCAGTTTAAAAACATTTTGTGGAGAGGCACAAAACACGGACTATGTGCCATTTATGCTTCGGAGCTTAAGCAATAGATACCTTATCTTTTACTATTTTCCAGTGTGTGTGTGTGTATATATATATATATATATATATATATATATATATATTCTGTCTGGGCTATAGTGTTTCAATTACTATATAACATTCCTTTCTGCTATACATTTTGCCAAAGACAAAAAGGAAACCATATCTTACACCTTTATACATTTTTACAAGAAAAATATCTGAAATCCCTGAAATACTGCATATCTGTTTAATAACCTAGGATGCAAAGGGACAATTCACCATATAATTTTTACATACACCAAATATTACCTGGCATGCTGACATAGAGAGAGGATATAATGTGTGAATTGGAGGGTAACAGATCTAGCCAGTAGCAAATCCCATTATTATGGCAGCAGGAAATAATTCCCACCCTTTGCTCTTTCATAAATGGGGGGGGGGGACACACACCCAAGCCTGGACTATCCAGATGCTCAGATGTCTCAAGGCAGTAGCACAAATGGGACTCATGCAGCCAACTGTCAATCACTCTAGGTGTTTGCTTGCTTGTTTGTTTGTCTGTCTCTGAGGACGCACAAGCACCCAACACATGCCATGCAGCCTGTCTTTCTTGCTCTCTCTTACACACACACATGCACCTCATATTTTCTCAATCACTTACTTCACTGTCACTTACCAACTTAAAAACTGATCAGCTCTGTTACAGAGTGCAATGCAAATGGATTTGCCTGTACATAATAAGCAGGCTAGAAGCAATTGCATTTAGGAGGAAATTTGAGTCCTGAGCATTAGCTGTTAATAAAGTTATGTAAATTTCCACTGACTAAGAATCTTGAGAGAGAGAGAGAGAGAGATGGAGATGTGGTCCCTTGGTAATATCTCCATTAAGAGTAAACAGGTGTAATTACACCATCAATACATCTTGAGGTCTTATATTTTCCTGGAAAACACACCATCCTTCATCTGTGCCAACTGGGAGGCATGCATTTATTGAGAGGCACTACATTGACAGTAACACTCATATTCTGCTCCCTCTGTCTCATCTTCTCATCAAGATCCTTAAGGTTTATCTACATTTGAAGCTTTCTCTCTGAATGGGTCTGCTACCCAGGGGGCCACCAGAATGGTGGATCCTAGTGGTACATGATCATTGCTCTTCCACTGTAAGCAAAATACAGAATTGCAGTTGATGCCCCATACTTTGGGTGTCATAGAACTTTTTGTGTACATAACATCCTGCTAAGTTTCATGCAAATTCATGAGCATGACCCACTTGAGCATGACCATTTTAAAACCTATTTTCCCAAACAATTCTTTTAAAAAAATCACTTAAAATGTTCAGTATAGTGCTAAACTGCAGGGTCATCCAATAAAGCTGAATGACAGGAGATTCAGGATGGACAAAAGGAAGTACTTCTTCACACAGCACATAGTTCAACTATGCTACGCAATTTGCTTTGCCAAGATGTAGCGATTGTCATCAGCTTAGGGTGCAATCCTATTCAGATAGGCGGCTGCCTCCGAACTCTTCAAATCCCCAAGTTCAAAAAGTAATTTGGTGCAAGAATAGTTTAAAGGGAAACATGAAAACCAAGACAACATGCATTCTGGTGGCAGCTGTGCCTTAAACTGCCCTTGCAAGGAATTCCAAAACTGCCGGCTGAATCAGGGGAATGTAAAGCAAGGGTGTGGAACCTATTCCAGCCTGAGGGCTGGATTCCATTTGAGAGATGCTCTCGGAGCAGCATTCCAGTGATGGATGAAACCCAAGGCAAAAGGGGCAGGGGCAAAAATGTCAGCATGTTTTAGCTTAAGAGAGCAATCCAATGTCCCCTAGATAGAGTCTGGGGGAGGTAGGATTTTGCAGTTTCCAAGCTCTGAGCTCAGAGACATTGCTATGAGCTCAGAGCTGGGAAACCATGCTCCCTGCCCTCCCCCCCTCATGGCTGGGGCAAGGAGAATCGCAGTGGCTGCCCCTCCATGTCTGTCCATGCTCGTAACATGGAGCCTGGACAGGGTGAAAAGGGGGCATTCCTGGTGCAGGGATGGGAGGGGACCTCGGAAACTGTTTTAGACAGCTTCCCATGTGGTCTTCAGCCCTGTTCCCACCCCCTCCCCAAAGTCTTGCTTAGACGCCCAAAATCAGGCATCTAAGGAAAACTGCAGGGCAGCAGGAACACGGAGAGAATCCTCCCCTCCATGCTTCAGCCACCCTGCACTGGACAGGTGGTTGCTTCCGACCTCAGAGGAAGTCAGAGGCAACTGTCTCTCTCAATAGGATTGCACCCTAAAGCTATTTCTGCCACTGATTTAGCCTTAGGAGAGGCATTTCAACATTCCCAAATGGGGAACAAGTAACACAGAAGCTGGGAAACCGCCAAACAATCTGTGGCCAGGGAAAGGGGGTGGGGCTGTTTGGGGAACCCTAGAGGGCTGGATTGGGGGCCCATGTAGGCTGGGTTCAACCCCCTGACCTGAGGCTATGCATCCCTGGTTATGAGTGAAGACCTTGCATATGTACCCTTTGGATCACAGCCATGTTTTAGAAGCCCAGCCAGCCATTTGGCAGGGTGGTGACAGTGGCATAATATTCATAGCTCAAAGATGTGGCCTAGGTTTGAGGCTTGTGTTGTTGTTCATTAGCACACACAACAGATTGATTTGTACGCATGATCTCAGTGCAGGTACATCCAGTAGGTAATGTCAAGTGATTTGAAATTCTGAGCCTCAACGCCTCTCTAGTTTTGTGGGGGGGGTGGGGGACAAACTACGGAAATAAAAAGCTTTCATCTGCCGAAAATAATTAAAATGCCTCGCTTTGAAAGTTTGGTGCTTGCCTATGAGCCATGCATTTCTGTAGCATAATAAGCCAAACGAACTGTCAAAAGCATAGACAAATGCCGCCTGTATAATTAAACAGTCCCCACGCAAAGGGAGGGTAGTCAAAGCTTTGTTTTGCACTTGTTTATTAAGTCTCCATAGACTGCGCTTTTTCTTGGTGACCTCTAGATGCATGGAATGGAACAGCATTGTTGGAACTGGGGATGCTTGAGGATTTCAATTGGTCTACCTTTTTAAGTGAATCAGCCAGATTTGTACTTCCCAGACTAATATGCCTATCAGAATGCATTTCTCTTTTGGTTTTTGCTCTTCTCCAAATGGTGTGCTACAGCTCTCAGCTCAAAGGCACAGGGGAGGGGGGGGGGACCACATACCAAAATGCGTATCAAAATGCACATTTTAGGATAAAATTCACACAGGAAGTGTATTTTAGGGTAAAATACATACAATAATGCTTGTTTTGTGGGGAAAATACATTAAAAATTATGTGAATTTTCATGTGGTTTTATTTTTAAAATGCAGATTGATGTGGAAACTAGGGCTGTGCATGGACCCCTTGCTTCACTTCAGATTCCACTTCGGACCATCCGACACAGCCCCACTTTGCTTCAGACCAACTCAGACCCAATCTGCTTCACTTTGGATTGGGATCCAAACCAAGATTCAGATATCCGAATCATTTGGATTTGAGGTTTTCCCATAGACTTGCATTGGAAAACAGAAATGGACATAACTTTTCAGTTTTCATGATACAGACATGAAATTTGGGGAACTCTCAGCCCCGTGGAGGTGATTCCACCTGCCATATTTCAGAACAGTTTGGCCTAGTAGCTTTTGTGGAAGGTGCAGGTGAAATTTGATTTTTTTCAACAAAAACTTTCAAAGAGCTATAACTTTTCATTGTTTCCACAGAAGTGCATGAAATTTGGGGACCTCTCAGCCCCCATGGAGGGGATTTTATCTGACAAAATTCAGATAGTTTGGCCCAGTAGTCTTTGTGCTAGGCACAGGTGAAATGTGCTGTTCTCAGAAACTCAAACCAAAGGTCATAAAGGGATAATCAGAGAAGTCTGGTGTTTAAGCGGTGACTAGGAGGAGGTCACTATTCCTAATCTCTGGTGTAGGTTTCTTTGAAGTGCAAATAACCCCTCTCCCCTTTCCTATTCAGCTTCACAGTGGATGACCTCAGGCTCTCTTTGACTGAATGGAATACAATACACATTACCTGGGAAAACAGGCTGGTAGGCAAGCTGTGCTGTTTTCCACAGAAACTCTCAAAGCAAGGAGCTATAACTTTTCACTGGTTGTACAGAAATGCATTAAATCTGGGCAATG
The DNA here is from genome assembly GCF_057233095.1 of Heloderma suspectum. NCBI lineage: Eukaryota > Metazoa > Chordata > Lepidosauria > Squamata > Helodermatidae > Heloderma > Heloderma suspectum. The sequence goes on along the minus strand of NC_139459.1, from coordinate 222,964,579 downwards.
GGCAGCCCCAATGCCAAGACCCTGAAGATGCCTCATATTGGGTTTGCTTTGCCACACAGAATTTAAATAATAGATATTATGTGTGTTGTGCTTTGCCCATTGTATTTTGAAATGTGGACATGTGTAGTGCTTTGCTTGACCACAACACACACACACACACACATACACACACACAGAGAGAGAGAGAGAGAGAGAAGAGCAAAAGAAAAGCAAATGCAGAACTACCTATAAGCAAAGAAAGGGGTAGAAAAAAGATATAGAGTTCAAATATGGAAAGGGAATGAATACAGGAAATGAGAAGAGGAGAGTGGAGCTAAGAACAATGAAAGGAAAGTACTTTTAAAAATATATATTTTATTTTAAGGTTCTAGCTGGAAAACTACAAAGAAAGAGTTGACTTGAGAACTGCAGTGGGGGGGGCAAAGAATAAGGCAAGGCAAGGCAAGTAAACTACCTTTTAAACATTTTCTTGTATTTTTTATAAAGAATCGAAAGAAAGAAAGAAAGAAAGAAAGAAAGAAAGAAAATGGTTGAATAATTCAGAAGGGGGCAAAGAACAAGGCAAGGAAAGGAGAAACTAAACTACTAAAGTACTAAATGTTTTTGGTTTTTTAAATAAATAATCTAGAAAAGAAAACAAGGGAATAGTTGAATTGAGAAGGGCTGGGTGGGAAAGAATAAGAACAAAGCTGCAGTACAACACTCATGCGCGTGCACGTGCATGTGCACGCGTGCACACACACATACACACACACACATCAGATCTAGCCAACTAACTAACCAACAGCTCTCTCCAGTAATCACCTCTCTCTCGCAATGAAACAAACACAGGCTTTTCTCTCCAATATATGCAGTATTTCCTCCCCCAGCCCCCAACACTGTTACTGACTGGAGACTGCTGGTTTAAGTTCAGCCCTAATTTGGCAACTAGAGTTGCCATTTGCCAAAGCTCCCTCCCTCCTCCTTCTCTCCCCCACCCTGATCTTTCACAAGTTGATACATTTGGAGACAGGCTGTCTGGGCTTCAGAAGGCATCAAAATATCTCCGAATCTCCGAGATGGGCCGAGGTGCTTTGGTGGTGACCTCCTTCATTCTGGAGCACCTCGATGCTGTTCTGATCCACTTTGGATCTCACTAAGGCACCCCTGAAGTGCCCCAATTCGCTTTGGTATTTGGATTCGGAACTGAAGTGATGCACAGCCCTAACGGAAACAGGGTGGAATGGATTTAAGAATGAAAGTGTGAAATTGGCATGGGCCAGATACACACAGAGCTGTCCAACCCTATTTGCAATTGTCTTCAAGATCAACATTTTCCACTTCACCCTAGCTGAAAAGAATTCTTATGGCTAATTTTTTTTTAAAGGCGAACATCCCAGAAAACAGTTCCCATTGAGGACTTATAAAATTTCTAGTCTTTCTCCAACCAAAGTGATTTGTAATTCTTGATTAGTCCTATTCACCTCTGTTTTCCCTCTACCAGCATTGCCAGAAATATTTCTGCAATAGTTTCAGGGGGTGGGGATCTGCACCCTAGACGCTCTGGACAAGAGGTGAAAAGACCCCTAATCTTCCACTGCTCCAAAAGGAAAGTTGGTGTCATTACAGATCCTTGCTGCAATTGTTCCCTTTAGAGTGGCAGAAGATGGTGCTGAAAGCCTCTGCAGAGCTGAGTATCACCCACGTTGTCTCCCACACTTCCTAATACAGGGAGGAAGCCAAAGTGTGAGTGACAATGTGAACGACAGTGGCTTTTAGCGTGATCAACAACGCTTGCCCAGGAGAACTCAGGGTCACAAAATCAGCTGCAATGAAGCTCTGCGTGTAAAGGGTAGATGGAGGGGAATAGCAAGGTTGATCTTCCTCTTTCTGAAGGCAATTGCAGATGTTCGGCTGATTCTACTGGCAGCAAAATAGGCTAGTTCTAAAAGACAAGCTCATACATTCAAGCACATCACGCACTGTATCACCAGCAGCTCGATGTGTGAACTGACTCCACGGAAAAGCATTGCACTTTGAGGCAATGTGAGAAGCTATGAGAATCCTGGCTGTGGTGTTCTGTCTGGGACGGCCCATTTGCACATGTAAACTCTGATACTGCAGTCATGAGGTGATGATGAAGAAGGTGTGAACCGACTCTAGTGTCAATTTATTTGCATCTTTGTTCCACTGGTGTGTGTGTGTGTGTGAGAGAGAGAGAGAGAGAGAGAGAGAGACAGAGAGAGAGACAGAGAGAGAGACAGAGAGAGAGAGAGAGAGAGAGAGAGAGACAGAGACAGAGAGACAGAGGGAGACAGAGGGAGAGGGAGAGAGCTTTGTCCTCCATTGTACAATGTACCATGTCCAGCACCCATTTCTGACTGTGAACTCTCCATACACTGCACAAAAGTTAGCAGCGCAGGAGTCTCCAACCAAACCCTAACAGATTCAGCTTGACACTCGCACTCTCTTTTCCGGGAGCTGCAAATTGCTGTTGATGTTACAACCTTCCTTAGCACGGTTTGCATCAGATAATCATGTACATTTCTCCCCTTGGCTGTCAGGATGCATAAAAGGAAAGCTAACAAGTTCACCAAGAAATGCAAGGGAATGGAAAAACAATGAAAAGCACGCATGGACTTAAACTCCAAGAACCAGAGGGCAGCCAGATGTTTTGTCCTCACATCACTAACTGAGATCAGGATTGCTAGACACACAAAACAAAAATGCTATCCCTTCCCGTATGACTCTGAAGCCAGGACCTTATGAAATTCACACAGAAGGAATATACCACATTCAAGTAAGCCATTGTGTTCTTTGACCAGAATTTATTGGGTAAATTAAGGCAGTTATGCAAATGTGTTTAAGCTGCAGCATTCAGGCTCTCAAAGCTTCTAGTGAAAGTGGACTTTGGGGAGTGGAATAAATCAAATAAAGGAATCAGCTGGAGTTTTGGAAAGCACACACACAACCCAGAAAGGAAACCTGACTGCCATATTTTGCGGTGGAATTATAATTCGGTGGTGGCAAATGCCCACAAATCCTTCCCTTTGAATGTTAATGTCCTTGACTCATGGGGAAGCTCCACTGCCTGCACAGGCCGGGTGGGGGGACTTTGACCCTCCTCAAAGGAAGGGAGGATGAGTGAGTCCCTATGGCTGGAGCTGGACCAGCAAGCAGCCCTGCGTTGCCCATTCAATAGGAAGCCCATGTGGATGCACAACCTTAAGTCAGCAGGGCCTCAGCCAGCTGCAGTAACCCACCCATCTGACACAAGATTAGCTAGTTGCCGGGGGGGGGGGGCAAAACTGATTTTTTTTTTTAGGAGGGGGAGTTGCCTCCTTGCCCCATGGAAATGATTTGGGGAGGGCTACTGTACAGTGCTGGAGGAGGGTCAGGAAGAACTTAACTGGCACATTGTATTTCATTGCATTCCACTTATAACCACCTTTCCTCGAAGGAGCTCAAGGCAGCGCATGTGGCCAGCTCCCCTCACAACAACAAGCGGGGAGGTAGGTTAGGCTGAGAAGCAATAGTTGAGCCACCCAGTGAGAATCTCCCCAGTCCTGGTCCAACACTCTAACCGCTACGCCACAGTGGCTAAGGCACCTCATGCTTTCATTCGCTCACAACTGGTAGGCTCTGTGCAGGTCAGCAAACAAGAGGAGAACAGTGTACACCGAAGCGCACCCCAGGGCATCGTGTGGTTCAAGGAAGCTTACCCCCAGACAACCTCGCACAGCTTGCAGGCTTGCAGGTGCTGGGATGAGGGTCTTGAAAGACTCACTCACCGGCCCCCAGGCTTACTACCAGGGGGATACTGACACTGCCAGGGCCTCCTCAGCGCACCATACTGATCCAGTGCTTTGAGCCAGAATGGGGTTGCACAATCAAGCCAGGCAGGAGGAGACACTGTTTCCGATCCCTTTCCTTTGGCAGCTGTAACCTGCACTAAGAAAGGGGAAGGGCAACATACATTCACCAACAAACTCTATGATGACTCAGCAAAGTTAATTCATAAAGTTGTGGCCCCCAATTCAAAGCATTTCCTTGGTCTCGTCTTCTCATTCCATCTGTAAAGGGCAACAGCAGGTTCAGAAATAGGTCTTTGGAGAGGGGGATGTCTAATTTAATGAAGAAATGAAACACTGGGGTGTGGCAAATGGAATAACCCACACTGGGGAATTAAGAGCTTGTATCTGTCTGTGCAAACCAAAAAGGCTTTAGGTACATAACAGAAGACAGCACTGTGCACCTCACCCCATTCGCATTAAGGATGGGGACAGGGCAAGGGGGTCATATCTCCAAGGAAGCACAGTTGGGTGGGAAGATACAAAGCAGCTGCTCAAGGCATGGTGTAGTACAGAACCAATTCACCACATCCTGGAGGGATCATCACTCAAAGGGCCTTTTAGCTTAGAAAACAGCAAGGGAGGGAAGGTTGTGACAGAGGTATGAAATTATGCTTAGTGTAGAGAAAGTGGATAGAGAGGCATTTTTTCTCCCTCTCACATAATACTAGAACTTGGGGTCATCCCATGAAGCTGATCGGTGGGAGTTTCAGGACAGATAAAAGGAAGTCCTTCTTCAGACAGTACATAGTGAAACTATGGGATTTGCTGCTACAAGATGCAGTGGTGGCCACCAACCTGGACAGCTTTAAAAGAGGCTTAGACAAATTCATGGAGGAGAAGGCTATCAATGGCTACTAGTCATGATGGCTTTATGTTACCTCCAGTATTGGAGGTAGTATGCCTCTGAATGCAACTTGCTGGGGAACGCGAGCAGGACGGTGCTATTATGTTCATGTCCTGCTTGTGGGCTTCCCCATGGGCATCTGATGGTTGGCCACTGTGGGAACAGAATGCTGGACTAGGTGGGCCTTTGGTCTGTTCAGGCACAGCTCTTCTTATATTCTTATGTTATGTTCAATATGCATTAAAAATTTCCCTTCCAAAGGCCTCATCGCTCCTTGCTCTGCCCAAGCTCCTGCCTCTAGGCTCTGTAGTGGTAATTAAGTACTTCACACTCTTAACCACTACTGCGATGTGTTACTCATCTTTTCTGCTGAAGTCCCTATTAGTGACATCACCGGATGGCCTCAGTCCTAACCATTCTGTAGATGTCATATACAGCAAGTGGAAATTATTTGCAAGGAAAATTCCACCTAGAGCTAGAAAGCAAATAAAATGCAATTAAATTAAAAGTTTTAAAAAATGGATTGCTGGCTTCACTTGAACAGGAGGCCCTTCTCCTGCTCTTTAAATGTTACAAAAGGAGATGCTTCGTGGGTTTGCTCCATGACAAAATCTGACAGGAAACTAAGAGAGGAGCAGAAGAAATTATGCTTTTCAGATTCTCTGCTCACAGGAAGCCACTTGCAACAATAGAACCCATGGTTAGGAGTGTGATTGGAAGAGGAAATTGAGTCCAAGTGGGGGAAACAGCTGCTGAAAGGGACTAGGGTCTCCTAGTGGTTGCATGGACTGCTGATGAAATTCTGAAGGACAGCTAAGCATCCCAGAGGCACCAGAGAGAAATGCCAAAGTGCGAAGGCCAAATCCCCTTCTACCTATAACTGTTCTATGAGAGGAGGCTTGAGTTGTGCCAGAAAGTATGAGAGCAAAGGCAGCCGCTGCACTTTTGCTAACACAAAATGGAACAAGAGACTGGTGTCATCGCAGATCTTGAATGCAGCACTTCATGCCTTTTTCATCTTCTCCCACTTTGTAACGACTGATCCCAGGTCCCAACATCATTCTGCGGTGTGTTGCTCCATACCAGCTCCACAACACTGTTGACAGGGGCAGGGCAGGAAAAGGTACAGTCAGTCCCACCAGACACTGGGGCTGGGGAGATTGACATGGGTCTCTCTCTTGTAACATCTCACTTTGTTTCTCGCAACATTTACTTTGGCAGTACGCTTTATTTTGCCTTGTTTTGTATTTTAGAATGGCAAAAAGCTAGGGCCAATAAGGGAGCATGCTATTCAGACTGAATCAGCAAATGTTAAGTACTAATCAGCACAGTCCTCCTGTGATCCTGTTTGCTCTTTCTTGTTCTTAACCCCCATCAGGAGCATTCCCCATTATTTAGGATAACTGCTTTCTGTAGCTCAGCTGGAACTGTAAGTAGTGCTGAGCTGAAAGTGGGGAGGGGAAAGAAATCTTCATGAAGACTGTAATCATGGGAGATCACTGCAGAAGAGACAAACATGCTTGCCTGTTCAAAAAGCAGTGCCCTGAATAGCCTTTATTTGCCCTCACATTTCTGATTGGCTATGATAAACCCATGTGACCAGTCCCAGGAAGCATTGTTTCCTCATGGTAAACCTCAGCAGTTATGAAGTATTGTTACATCATCACTTTCACTATGTGAACCCTGATTAGCTGGGATCACACTAGGAAGGAAAAAGAAACCCCTAACCAAGGCGCAAAAAAAAAAAATGTGCAGAAGCAGCAACAGACTAGGGAAAACAGAGACAGTGAACAAGCATGAAAAAGGCAAATGTTTTTAGTGGCCAGGGTTTGTTGTGGGAAATATTTCAGGGCCCCTTAAAACAAGACTTTTGCCTCCCCCCAATTGAAATCGATGAACACTTGGCACAGCCTTAGTGATGAGCAGGTGGTGAAGGTATTTGAGAAGCTACTGTGCCCTGTATTGAGAAGGGGAACATCAGTTGTGGCTTTAAACACATCTCAGCTCCTTGCTGGGGGGTGTTGTTGTTGTTGTTGTTGTTAGCCACATAAGCATATAAACGTTCTGCCAGTTTGCATGAGTTGAATGAAAGGGGTGGGAGGAGGTGTGTGGATAGTGTCATTATATAGTTTAGTCACTAGGTGGCACTGGACCTGGAGTCAGGCATTCCCTGTTCCTGTTCTATTCTTATTGGAGAGAAACAAGAAAGTTCTTGCCTAGCTACCTCTACACCTTCAATGACAGGCGGGATTGAGCAAAATGTTCCAAACCTCCTGTCTCTAACTCTGTGAGAGCTAAACACAGTGAAACAGAAAGACCTTCAGTGCTCTTCAGACTGGTTAATAATGTGTTGTTGTTGTTGTTGTTGCTGCTGCTGTTTCTGCTGCTTCTGCTGCTTCTGCTGCTGAAAAAGAAGCCTTCTCTGCTCATCAAACATGATTTTCGTGCCACTGATACAGTGCTCAAATTATGAGAGTAAAGGTTGGGGGCCCTTTAATTAAATCCGCAAACCACCCCTGATTCCCCAATTTTAACTAGATCATACCCCTCTGTATCCTTCTAAAATGAGTAGCTATGGGTGCTGACACTAAAATTAAGGGAGCTGATCCCCTTCTAGCCACCCTGTAAGTCAAGCACTGTACTCATGAGGGCAAACAATGACGGACCTGGGATTTCTTTCCAACCCCAAATCATTTTCCAACTCATGTTTCATCAGCAAACCCACCTCTGGAGCTCTTTCAAAGAGACTGTGATTTTCAGGCTATGGCCCAGAATGAAAAGGACAGCTAAAATATCTGCCCATTGGACCATCTCCCCAAGTGGGCCCCCCTTTAACACACGGGGGCTGAAAACATCTCCTGATTCTTCTGTCAGAAAGCCAATGTGGATCAAAATCTAGAGAAGGAAAGAGAGAGGGGGAATGAGGTCTTAACATTGATGTACAAGGGAGAGGGCTGCTAAGGAAACAGAACAAACTCACAGAGCAGCCCAAATTCTCAGCCTTACCCTGATAATGCCGCACACAATAGACAACTTGGTTCAGAAGGTGCTGATGTGATTTTGTACCTGCTTCTGGTCTCTCTGTTTGCCCTCCAGCTTCTCTTCCAGTTTATGTGAGGCCTGCAGCCACTGCGCAGCCAAATGCCGGATCCGTTTCTTCATGAAGATCAAAGACTCTTTGCCACTGCCTATCAGCTCGAGGAGGTTGGAGAAGTCTCTCTGAAAAGCTGCCTAGGGAAAGAAAAAGAAAAGCAACAGACCCTTCCTTTGAATGCAAGGCCCAGGGACCGCAGAGAGACCATCCAAGCAAGGAGCTCTCTGGGCCCCTGTAGATCACACGGGAACAACAGTGTTTTTGTTCTCTCCATTGCCTGGGTGGTACCTTGGACAAAGCTGAAGATGCCTCTGGACTGGAGCTCTCTCATGCAAACAGTGAACGTAGGACAGAGGCAGGCAATACATTGAGGCCCATCGTGGAAATGAATTGTAAGATGGAGGCCACAGTTAATTTGGATATGAAATATACATGTATACACTGTAGAGCCAGTGTGGCGTAGTGGCTGGGGTGCTGGACTGAGACTCCGGAGATCTGGGTTCTAGTCCCCACTTGGCCATGAAACTCACTGGGTGACTTTGGGGCAGTCACTGACTCTCAGCCTCACAGGGGTGTTGTGTGGATAAAACGGAGATGAGGGGGACCATGTGAGCCACCTTGTGTTTCTTGCAAGAGGAAAAAAGGCGGGACATAAATGTAATAATAATAAATAATACAAATGGGACCTGCAACAAAGTATCGCAGTGTTGAGTGCTTCTGTTCAGGGTTCCAGCCAATCATGCCCTTCTCCTGGAGACTCCATTCCATCCCCCCCCCGCACCCCCTGGTTTTTATCTTTCCCACCCTGAACAGACACACAGCATTCTGTGGCCACTCCAGTCCACACTGGGCTGCCCGAGGGTCCCGAGCATGCTGACACTCTTCTTTCTCAATAGCCCCATTTTGGCTACAATTCTGCGCTCACCAGCTGAGTTTGCTATTAGAGGGAGTGATCATTCAACATGCCCAGTGGCAAGCAATTCGAATGTAATATGGTATCAGTAGATATAGTCAAGCACTTTCAAATATGCCAAAACTGTGCATGTACTTCTAAGTCACAGCTGGTCAATACTTTACATGTCCTCTGTAGTGCTCCATAAGCCGTAATTCTTTGGCTCATATAGAATTTCACTTTTTGGAAGCAAAGCCACAATAATGGCCAAATTCCATCAAAATGTCTGAGACTGGAGATCTGTAGCATTCACTGGGATTATATCCAGATATTAGTGCATTTCTCTTTAATCTAAGAAGGTAGGGGCTGCAGGACAAAGGAAGGCTGAAATTAAGCCTCACAGTGATTATACACCAGAGGACTTTCTAAGGGGGAATTTCTAAGGTGGGTGGAATGGGTTCATACACTGTTTGCACTGGTTTTGTTCATGCTATTTTTTGTTCATTGATATCTTTCCAAAATCTCAATAAAGGCTGCTTGAAAAACTGAGGATAGCCTTCTCCCCATGTCCACTTCCCCCCTTCAGATAGATGGTAGAGACTCCTGGGACCAACTCCCTGAAGCCACAGCTGCCACTTGAGGAAGTGAGACCCCTAAACCCCATCCCCGACTCCCCACCCTTGGCATTCTGCCAAGAGTAGTGATGGGTTGGCACCAACACCAATCCACCACAACAGCAGGAGAAGGGTGGCTGGAGGGCAAGAAGTCTATGTATTATTGCACAAGGTCAGTCGATCATGACTCATGACCTCCTGACTTGTGCTTAGTTCTGACTGGAGCACCCCGGTATGAGTGCAGATGGGAGACCATGTCCCGACCAGCCCCTGAGGCATAACCAAGACACAGCATAATTTCTCTCTTGCCCTTCTGATATTCAGCCTGGAGCAGTAACTTTCCTATTACTTAGCGTGCAATCCTATACATGTATAGACAGAAAAACATCCTACAAACCCCAGCATTCTCCAGCCAGCATGCCCTTCTCCTGGAGAATGCTGGAAGTTGTAGGATTTTTTTCTGTCTAAACATGCATAGGATTTCTGCACAGGTGCTCTCCTGTACTCCTGCGGTCTATTGCTTTTGTCTGAGAACATGTGAACCCACTAGTTTGAGAAGAAAACATCTTTGACAAACAGTTGAGAATGTCACCTGTTCAGCACAAGCATAGGCCTGAAGGGCTCACCTGCACCCTGGGAGGTGGCTTTGTGGAAGGTGCAGCTGCCGTCTGATTTCGCCAAGACAGCACAGGGCAAAACCATTCAACTTCACTGAGGTAGATGAGGAATGAGCATTCTGTGCCATCCACACCAAAAAATGCATAGCAGGGGTCCGATGTCCACCTGGCCCTCATCCACTGCAAGGCAAAGCAAATATTTAAAAAATGTAGGAGTCAAAGGAGCTTTTTACCAGCAAAAACAATATCAAGAGATCTTTGGCTTAAGACTAAGGTGTCCATTGAGAAGAGGCTGTTTGGATTTCCATCATGGGAAATGATGTGCTATTACTGGCAAATTATTGTTTCATAGGAAAAGCTAGTGTCACAAAAGAAGTGTTGCAAGACAGGTATGGCTGTTGTTTAAGGGAAGAAATTAAAAGGGTGTAGTGAAAAGGCAAACTTTTGGACTAGAAAACTGTGGCCAACGAAAGGTCTCTTGAATCTTTTTTCAGAGGAGCACATTTTGCTCAATAGAAACTGTAAAACCAATTCTGAGTAACCAATGAATTGATGAAATTCTAATAAAATTTGCTGGTGGCACCAATCTAAAATCCCTACAGATAAAGGTCAGGCATACTTGTATACATTTATGCATGATGGTATAGTAAACATATTTTCCCCCCCCTTCCTACATGTAAGGAAAATGCACTGTGTGAAGCAGCCTTAAGAAAATGAGTGAACAAAGTTACTGTTAACCTCTGCAAAGCCTTTTATCTAGAATGCAGAATGAATCTTGCCAAGGAGGTCAGATTGGATCTATCAGTTCACCTCTCACAAAGCTTATCTTGCTTCTCATTGTGGTCAGTCATCACAAGCTGCAGAAGAAATAAACAGCTTCATAGCACTTAAGATGAATACTGCCAGAACAAAAGCAAGCTGGCTGATAAATGTCAAAGCAGCAAGGGGAGAGATCCATACTAACACAGGCATTCTTTTGCCCAGAAAGGTAGAGCTAGCATCCCTGTGCTAAAGAAGCAGAAATTTAGCAAGGTGCTAAGGCGGTGATTTTGCATGCAAAGCAATAACCCCAGGCTTCTCCATGTAAATCTATCATCCTCAGTAATTGCTGGTGCCAGCGTCTTCCAAACTTAACTACACAAACAAACCCACTCAGGAGACAGCCCTCCACTCTCAATATGTAAAACACACCAATCATCCAGACAGGAGATCGAATTACTGCCTTCAACAATTAAATTTCACTTAAAATTTAAACCAGCCATGGAAGAAGATGGCAGAAAATGACCGCTATGTAGCTGGGACAATCTAAGTAATGCAATGGTTGTGTCTTGTTAATCTGGCAGTTAATTTGTTGTGTCAAGTAGCTGGATCAGTAGCATGCAGGTTTAAATAATGGCTGAAGTTTCTTGGGGAAGGAGTAATTAATTCATGTTCACCTTATAGTTAAAATACACAGGTACATGCAGATACAGGGCTCAACACAACACATAACACCCAATCCGGTGCTTCTGTTGTGTTCAAGCCAAGGCAATGTGCCACGCTAAGTAAAATGTGGTACTTGGAACTAACATGAGGTTACAATGCTTAGCTTATTCCCCAGGCCAGAGATAACACTTCAGATTAAAAACAAGCAAGACAATAAATCCATGGGTGCTTCCTTTGCATTGCTTGCATATGAATAATTAACATCAATATAAATGCTACGTTAGAACATTCATCATGCAAGGCAGGGCAACTGAGTTGCTAAGGCTTTATACAAAGAAGGTATGCATCTGCCTTGCTCCCTCTCAATGCATAGTTGTTTTTCTTTTTCATTATCCTAACCTGCTCCATTACTTGATCCATCTGAATAGGAAACATAAACTACTCTCCTGCTTCAGCAACACACGTACCAACAAAAAGACTGCATCCTGCTAGATTTGTCTGTTAATCATCTGCTTCTTTGGAAAGCCAGTAGTTTCACCCTAAGATGTAACTTTTTTTTTCATTAAGAAAAAAGCTTCTTAAAGTTCATGAACAACAATGGCATTTCAAGTCCTGTTGAAGAATCTTCAACATTATGATTTCTAGTATGGCTGAGATGAAATGCCCTAACCCCAATTTCGTCATCCTGTTTGCAGGCAGCAAAGTTCAAGGTGGGGCATTCTTTCAGCAATTTTGGGGTCGGAGTAAGAGAACAAACCTACAGCTTGCAATGGCTATTACATGTCCTGGCATCTTGGCAGCTAGCGGCAGCCATTTTTTTTCCTCCAGCAGGCAATGTGAGGGTGGGAAGACTGTTTTCTGGATGATGCTACATCATCATTTAGCGAATCAAAGTGAGGACAATGCTTTCCAATGCAGAGGGATGGAGGAATCAGCAAAAATCACCACCTGCCCCTTTCCTCCAGGGGGGAACCTCTATTGGATCCTGGTTCCCTCAATGAACAGAAAGAGCTCTTTCATTTGTGGAGGGGCAAGTCTGGATCCAACCCATTATTTTGAAGTTCAGAAGCTTTTACCCGCATATAATGAGCACCTTCCTTAAATAAGCTGGAACTCCCTTAAGCTATCCCACACCCTCTTTAAGCACCCTGCCGTGTTTCACAGTCATAGTAACTAAAGGGGGACTTCAGGATTGATTAGGCAAGATAAGGATCTTGAAAAGTCCATCCTGAGCCATGGGGAATCTTGAGTGGGCAGAGCTGAGCAGGTCAAGTAGCTTTTGTCAGTTTGTAGCACAATCACTCCCCTTCATTGATCACTGCCTTGTTGTGGTGAAGGGGCTTGCGTAACTCAGTGAAGCCATAAGCTATGCCATGCAGGGCCACCCAAGATGGACAGGTCATGGTGGAGAGTTCTGACAAAATGTGGTCCACTGGAGAAGGAAATGGCAACCCACTCCAGTATTCTTGCCAAGAAAACCCCATGGAACGTATCATAAGGCTAAAAGATATGACGCCAGAAGATTAGCCCCTCAGGTCGGAAGGTGTCCAATGTACTACTGGGGAAGAGCAGAGGGAATTTCCAAGTAGTGCCAGAAAGAGTGAAGTGGCTGGGCCAAAGCCGAAAGGACACTCAGCTGTGGATATGTCTAGTGGTGAAAAGAAAGTCCGATGCTGTAAAGAACAATATTGTTTAGGAACCTGGAATGTAAGATCAATGAATCAAGGTAAGCTGGAGGTGGTCGAACATGAGATGGCAAGATTGAACATCGACATCTTGGGAATCAGCGAACTAAAATGGACAGGCATGGGCAAATCTAATTCAGGTGACCATCATATCTACTACTGTGGGCAAGAATCCCTTAGAAGAAATGGAGTAGCACTCATAGTCAACAAAAGAAAAGCAGTATTGGGGTACAATCTCAAAAACGATAGAATGTTCTCAGTACGAATCCAAGGCAAACCATTCAACACCACAGTAATTCAAGTCTATGCCCCAACCACTGATGCCGAAGAAGCTGAGGTTGATGGGTTCTATGAAGACCTACAACACCTTCTAGAACTAACACCAAACAAAGATGTCCTCTTCATCATAGGGGATTGGAATGCTAAAGTAGGAAGTCAAGAAATCACTGGGATAACAGGCAAGCATGGCCTTGGTGTACAAAATGAAGCAGGACAAAGGCTAATAGAGTTCTGCCAAGAGAACATGCTGATCAGAGCAAACACACTTTTCCAACAGCACAAGAGGTGACTCTACACATGGACATCACCAGATGGTCAATATCGAAATCAGATTGATTATGTCCTTTGCAGCCCAAGATGGAGAAGCTCTATACAGTCAGTCAAAACAAGACCTGGAGCTGACTGTGGCTCAGAGCATGAGCTTCTTATCGCAAAATTTTGGCTTAAATTGAAGAATGTAGGGAAAACCACTAAACCATTCAGGTATGACCTAAATCATATCCCTTATGAATATACAGTGGAAGTGATGAATAGATTTAAGGGATTAGACCTGATAGACAGAGTGCCTGAGGAACTATGGACAGAGGTCCGTACCATAAATCCATCCCAAAGAAAAAGAAATGCAAGAAAGCAAAGTGGCTGTCTGATGAGCTTTACAAGTAGCTGAGGAAAGAAAGGAAGCAAAAAGCAAGGGAGAAAGGGGAAGATATACCCAACAGAATGCAGAGTTCCAGAGAATAGCAAGGAGAGACAAGAAGGCCTTCTTAAATGAACAATGCAAAGAAATCGAGGAAAACAACAGAATGGGAAAGACTAGAGATCTTTTCAAGAAAATCGGAGATCTCAAGGGAACGTTTTGTGCAAAGATGAGCATGATAAAGGACAAAGAAGGCAGGGACCTAACAGAAACAGATGAGATTAAGAAGAGGTGGAAAGAATACACAGAAGAACTATACAGGAAAGATCGTAATGCCCCTGATAGCCTTGATAATGCGCTCACTGAACTTGAGCCGGACATCCTCGAGAGTGAAGTCAAGTGGGACTTAGGAAGCATTACTAACAACAAAGCTAGCGGAGATGACAGTATTCCAGCTGAGCTATTTAAAATCCTAAAAGATGATGCTGTTAAAGTGCTGCATTCAATATGCCAACAAATTTGGAACACTCAATAGTGGCCACAAGACTGGAAAAGGTCAGTTTACATTCCAACTCCAAAGAAGGGCAACGCCAAAGAGTGTTCAAACTACTGCACAATTGCACTCATTTCACATGCCAGCAAGGTTATGCTCCAAATCCTACAAGCTAGGCTTCAGCAGCATGTGAACCAAGAACTACTGGAAGTACAAGCTGGGTTTCGAAGAGGCAGAGAAACTAGAGATCAAATCGCCAACATTCACTGGATCATGGAGAAAGCAAGAGAATTCCAGAAAAATGTCTATTTCTGCTTCATTGACTACGCTAAAGCCTTTGATTGTGTGGATCACAACAAACTGAGGCAAATTCTGAAAGAGATGGGAGTACCAGACCACCTTACCTGTCTCCTGAGAAACCTGTACGAGGGTCAAGAAGCAACAGTAAGAACCGGACATGGAACAACCGATTGTTTCAAAGTTGGGAAAGGAGTACAACAAGGCTGTATATTGTTGCCCTGCTTATTTAATTTATATGCAGAGTACATCATGAGAAACACCGGGTTGGATGAATCACAGGTTGGAATTAAGATTGCCGGGAGAATTATCAACAACCTCAGATACGCAGATGATACTACCGTAATGGCAGAAAGCAAAGAGGATCTCAAGAGCCTCTTGTTGAGGGTGAAAGTGGAGAGTGCAAAAGCTGGTTTGAAACTCAACATTAAAAAAACTAAGATCTTGGCATCTGGCCCCATCACTTCCTGGCATATAAAAGGGGAAGAAATGGAAGCAGTGATAGATTTTACCTTTTGGGGCTCCAAGATCACCACAGATGGTGACTGTACCATGAAATTAAAAGATGCTTGCTCCTTGGGAGGAAAGCTATGGCAAACCTAGACAGCATAGTAAGAAGCAGAGACATCCACCTTGCTGACAAAGGTTCATATAATCAAAGCTATGGTTTTCCCAGTAGTAATGTATGGCTGTGAGAGCTGGACTATGAGGAAAGCTGAGCGCTGAAGAACTGATGCTTTCGAACTGTGGTGCTGGAGAACACACTTAGGAGTCCCCTGGACTGCAAGGAGGTCAAATCAATCAATCCTAAAGGAAATCAACCCTGACTGCTCATTGGAAGGACAGATACTGAAGCTGAAGCTCAAATATTTTGGCCACCTAATGCGAAGAGAAAACTCCCTGGAAAAGACCCTGATGCTGGGAAAGATTGGAGGCAAAAGGAGAAGGGGACGGCAGAGGGTAAGATGGCTAGATAGCATCACCGATGCAATGAATATGAACTTGAGCACGCTCCGGGAGACAGCAGAGGACAGGAAGGCCTGGCGTGCTATGGTCCATGGGGTCACGAAGAGTCGTACATGACTTACCAACTCAACAACAACAACAACAAGCACAATCACTTGAAGGAAAGTTAACACCAGGTGCCCCTGGTTAATACTTGGTCAGAAATTTCCCAGTTCGAAAAATAAGTCGTCATTTTGTCACAAGACTAAGTCTGTTTTTTTGGGGGGGGAATTAGGTTGGGTGAATCCTTATCCCATTGCCCCCATGCTGGCTCATGAATGTCTTGGCTTAATAAGCCAAGATACATACTGTATGTCTGAAATGAACCAAGTACCATCCTTTGTTAGGATAGTGGATTGGAGGGAGATATATAGGATTGCATTAGTAAACTGAGATATGCACAAGACTTGCGATTGCATGGTCTCTCTTCACACTGCCCCTTTCATCCTCCTTTCTTGGCATGACATAACTGGAAGTTTTCGGGGGTTATGAGCTACAATTTCCCATTATGTCTGAACTAGGGAACTATGGTTGCTAGAATCAGAAAATACTAGAAGCTTAAACTGACTTCAAACCAATGTATCAGATCCTGATTTGTTACAGACCTGGACATCATGGTTTCCCTGTTCTGATGTAATGGGAAACTGTGGTTAATTAAGTCAAGAAATCTTCAGTCATGCCATGCTGAAAATGGAGGAGGGAATGGGTGGTGCAATGATGGAGAGTGAGGACACAAGACCTGTGCATATCTTGGCTTAATAAGTGGAGATGCATATATCCAAATTGGGCCTGTAGCTCCTCCTAACCTGACACTGTAGTCCTGGACATGAAAAGTCTGTACCTTTTACATCTCCTTGGTACTGCTAGCTAAATTGTTCAGGGCTTAAGATGTAATTCAGTTGTATTTCAGTTGGGCAGTGAGGTTCTAGTAATCTTTGAAAGACTGTATGTGCACCTAACTCCCTTTACATCTCACAGATTTGCTAGTAATCAGAGAAAAAGCTCCCAAATACTGATAGCAGTCTAGTTCAGTCTATTGCTGTTTTCATTGCTGGAAAAGTGTGTGAATGCAAAAGTGTCAGACTTTTTTTAAGTTGTCTTTCAATAAGAGACATTCTCTTGACTTCTACATTTATTCTGATTGGACCACGCATTTGAATCTTGCTTACTCTTACTCACCTCCACTTTTCCAGAGCAATCAGGATACTTGGGGTCTCTGGGCACCTCACACTGGTCTCGTCTGCCTTCTATTGCTGTTGAATACAAATATATAAAGGGTGTACATAACAGAGAGGGTAGTTAATCCAGGATTTGGATTCTAGTACAAAAGGTGGCTTCCTAAGAAAGTCAGCTTTCTTTCTTTGTAAAGGTAAAATTTAGTCCTCACATTATTGAAATAAGCAACCTGGCTGCTCTTTGCAATTGCTTGTGCCCACCACCGCCACCCCACATACAATTTGGATTACCAGCTGACCAGAAAAAAAACCCAGCCTGGCCCACTGTGGGCCCACCCAAAAAGTACTGGGTTCTAGTTCTAGAAATCCACACCTGGGCCCATTCTGGACTCCTCCCCATCTCTGAGAGGCCTCCACCCCTGGTCCTGCCTAGATACCAGATTTTTAAAATTTTATTTTAAGGGCTGCCAACCCTACCCCCTTTAAACAAAATTATTTGTGATCTTGGGAACTGTAACTATCAGGAACTCAGCTCTGGACTCTGGACTGGCGTATTTAAAAAAACACAAGACTATTCCTATGGGCAAGTTTTTCTTTTAACGTATATGGTATAGCTCCACAACATTTTCATGAGTTTTGAGTGTCTTTATTTAAATTATTTATAAGCCATTTAACATTCCAAAATACCTACGCAGTGAACCAAGTAAACATCAACTGAGTAAACCGAGTAACCGCCCTCCCCAAAAGAAAACAACAGACAGGCAGCTTAACAAGATCAGCCTCGGATGGCCTTCTCTCTGTCCCATCAGCCAGGGCAGCTAGACTGGTGGGGATGAGGGAGAGGGCCTTTTCTGTGGTGGCCCCCACTCTGTGGAACTCCCTCCCTAGGGAACTCCGCCATGCCCCCTCTTTAATGAGCTTCCGCCGTGCATTAAAAACGTGGTTGTTCAGGCAGGCATTTGGGGTGGGTTAGGGTATTTTAGAAAATGTTTTTATTGTAGAATTTTATTGTTGAAAACTGTTTTATTATATGCTTGTACATCACCCAGAGTGGCTGGGTGACCAGCCAGATGGGCGATTAATAAATAAATAAATAAATTAAATAAATAAATAACTCAGTGCAATGCAGTGGCTAGTAATATACCTAGCTAAAATCTTATCTCTAGGAAGGCTTGCATGAACAGAAATGTTTTTAACAGGCACCAAAAACCCAATATCATTGGGGCACACCTTATTTCTGTGGGAAGAGAGTTCCATAAAGCTGGAGCTACTACACTAAAAAGCCTGGCTCCGAGTAGTCACAAGATGAACCTCAGTAGCATGAGGCACTACTATGAGGACTTCTATGGATGACTGCAGTGGCTGGGCAGAAAGGAACATAAGGGGTCACAGGTCCCTCAAGTAACTTGGTCCCAGATTGTTGAGGGCTTTAAACACTAACAATAAAACCCTAAACATGGTCCAGTAGCAAATACGCAGCCAGTGCAGTTCCTTCAGCAAAGGGGTCACATGTTGTGTTAGCATTTGGCATGATCAGTGATGGGGAACCTTGAACTGAACAGAGAAGTTGATGGCCCCTAAACCTCTGCTTCTCCAAGTCCTGGCCAACTAATTCCAGTTTGAAAAGAACTGTCCAAAAGTATGCTCCTCCCACAAAGGTCTGGCTTTGGGGGCTCCAAGGAAACTGTGCAGTCTCTGCAGTAGCCCACAGGACACAGCTCATAAATACTGTGAAGCCTTGAGATCAAAAAGTCTGAGTTTAATTGACCAAGCTTGGGTACATTCTCCCATAACAGAGCTGAAGCACAGAGTCCCCTGTGTAAGCCTTTCCCTCAGCCCATGCGACTCTGTATGCTAGTGGGAGGATGTATACAGAGTATATATATACTCGGGTGACCACATGAGAGAAGACCTTTTCCTCAGTGGCCCCACACCCCTGGAATAAGTTGTCATCGGCGGTCCGCCAGGCCCCATCACTGCAGGCTTTTAAGAAGGCCCTGGAAACATACTATTTTACTTTACCTTCCCCTGATATGTTTGCTGTTGTTGCTCTTTTTATTGCTGTGTTTTGCTCTCTTTACTGTGAGTTATTTCTGGGGCTGTTTTTTTGACTGTATTGGTTTTTATTATGTGTTTTATTATTCTACGCTGCCTTGAGAGGGCTTCTGCCCTGAAAGGTGGCCAAGAAATATTTTAAAGAATAAGAATAAGAATAAGAAGGCACTCTGCTTAAGAGACATTAAAAATGGGTTCAGACACTATGCCCTGTGGACCAAATTATACTCAAGGGCTGCACAATTCTCCAGACCCTAAAATATCACCCTTGAGCAACTTTTGCATGCTTCCTTTTGTTGTCTACAACTTGGACCAATGCCTGACCCCCAATTGATAAACTTTCAAGGGGCAGTTGAAAACACATCAACAAATTCTGCACTCCTATTTGCAACTCTAATTAAAGCAAAATGGAAGTCAAAAGAGTTTCTTGGCTCATCTCTGTTCTCTAGTCATACATTTCTGCTTCTGAGACCACAAAGCACCTTAAAGGTTGGCCCAGATTTTGCCTCCAGTGACTGGCCATTCTTAAAGATTGCATCTAATAAGTCTTGTGCATCAAAGGGAATACTTGAAAGCCCTTCAAAATATAGACATTTTCAAATTGCAGCAGAAAATTTCGCTAGCAATCAGTTAAGTACAGAGCCATCCAATGAGGCAAACAATGACAATACCTACAGGCACAAACATCTTCCAGAGAAACGTAAAAGTAAGCAAATGCCAAAGGAAAGCAAAGAGCTGTGTCTCTGAAATCAGCGCAGACATACTAAGCACAATATAAGGGAATGCTTGCTCATGGCTTCCACCCTTAAAGGTGGCCTCAAAATAATTTCAAATAAATAAATAGATTTTGATTGTTTTATCCTGAAAGCCGTTCAGCCTTAGATCACATACACACCAGCAATGTAGCTACTTGGTTCCTAGGTGGTAACAGACTATCCCAGACTTCCAGAATGCCCAAGTTTTTTTGAAGACATGTATCTTCTGCCAGTCCCACATAACCAACAACATCTAATGCATTCTTTGGCCAAGCATGGCAGAAATCTAGCAAGGATTCACTGTTATCCACTAGGTCCTGGGTATGGGTGCACCATTCGCCTCTGATCAGCCTTTTGTACACCCCAGATGTCTTGTGGGGCTAGGCTGGAAACAGCTAAGCCTAACTGCACAAAGTGTGCCTTCACTGGCCTGACAGTATTTCTTATATTCCCCAACTATGCAGCAACACAATTATATTCTGAAATGTAATTAATCATGATCAGCTCAGTGCCATAAATACTCTATATTTCCTTCCCATACCTTAAGTAAGAAACAAAAGTATTAACAACCTTCTATGACAGAACAGTGTTGTAGTCCATTACGAATCAGGGAAAGCATGTGTAAACAAATATGTGTTCAAGAGGCTAGTCATTAAGCTACAAGACTTTAGTAAAAGAAATCTCAGGTAAATATCTGGCAACGTAACGGCAGTTTCCTCTTCACATCTGAGGTGCATGTATGAAAAGTAATACAGCCTCATCTGGTTTTGGCCCATTTAAAGCACACCCAAGCAATGCCAGTTCCAGGTTTCGGAGGTCCTTGGGCAAGATGAGGGCTGGCATTATCATTAGGCAGAGTGAGGCCATTGCCTCAGGTGGCAGAAGTTGGGAGGTGGCAGCAAGGCATTAGAGGTGTTTTGTGGCCTGCCCTGTGGCCCCTAAACTAGCCTGCTGCTCTCAGGTGCAGTGGAGGGTGCTGTCCCCTCATCAGGGTTGAAGACAGATCCAGCTGGCTTTAGTGCATGGGAGAGGAGGAGGCGCCTTCTTGCTCTTTGCCTCAGGGAGCAGAAGGACTTGCTCCAGCCCTGGGCAAGATGTTCTCAGTGGCCCCCTCCCTCCCAGAGGGGGCCCACCTCTTCTTCCTCATTGCTGCTGTTGTTGCTACCCATTCACTTGCTTGTCCCTCTGGGGCCACAGAGACAGAGAGGACAAGGTATGTGGAAGCAATGGTTCCTCCTCCTTGCTCCTCTCATTGCCCGCTCACTCAGAGAGGGTGAGTGAACAGGCAACAACAGCAAGGAGAAGGAGAAGCAGAGCCGGAAGGCTCTAGGGATTCGTGGTGCTCCCCCCTGCCTCAACTGGGCTGTGGGCTTCGGCAGCTGCCCAACGACATGGACCCTTAATGCTGGCCCTGAAACCAGGTATGTATGTATGTATGTATGTATGTATGTATGTATGTATTTATTTATTGCTAAAAGACTAGGAAGCTAAAATGCTAAAACACTGGGAGAATAAAAAGGTCTTCACCTGGCACCTGACGGAGTACAACGTAGGTGCCAGGTGAACCTTTCTAGGGAGCTCATTCCACAGCCGGGGTGCCACAGCAGAAAAGGCCCTCTTCCTGGTAGCCACCTGCCTCACTTCCTTTGGCAGGGGCTCCTGGAGAAGGACCCCCTGAGGATGATCTTAGGGTCCAGGAAGGCACATATAGCAGGAGGCGATCCTTCAGATAACCTGCCCCAAGCCGTGTAGGGCTTCAAATGTTAATACCAACACTTTGAATTGGGCCCGGAGATAGACTGGCAGCCAGTGCAGCTGGAAAAGTATGGGCGCAATGTGATCTTGTTGGCCAGTCCCTGTTAACATTCTTGCTGCCCTGTTTTGGACTAGCTAAAGTTTCCAGACCATTTTCAAAGGCAGGCCCACGTATAATGCATTGCAGTAATCCAGACAAGCGGTTATCAGAGCATGAATAACCATAGCTAGGCTATCTCTGTCCAGATAAGGGCCTAGTTCATATACCAACCAAAGGATGCTGAAGTAAAAAGGGTAACTGCTGCCACTCCCCAGGCCGGGTGCTCTCCTGCTCTGTGACACCAGCCAAGACCAATGTTGGTTAGTTCTCCATTATTCATACACTGGGAAAGTTAAAAGGAGGCAACCAGGAAGGGTGTTATAAACTATTTATAATGTGCTCCATTTGTTTTCATGAACAAATTGCTGAAACCTATGCAATTATTCATGTCTTTAATGTTAAATAAGGTCTTTGCCACCCCTGGTTCATTAGGAACCCTAGCTGCAGATTAAAGAGAGACATTAAAAATTGATATCTGAACAGAAACGGACAATCTTTTATTGACTTTCTTGCACCTCTCCCAGTGTCAAGGAGAGATGGCCACAAAAGCCATTTGCAGCACTGAGCCACAGCTGGACGAAGAGCGATGAGTGAGTAAGCCAATATTTAATATTTGAGGGTCACAGCATGACAGCATGGTCAGACAACCAGTCGTAAGATGCTCTTACATCTGCCACATTAATCATCATAATGAAACCCATTTGTGATTTCAAAGATTTAGTCTTTGATTCAGGAAGGCAAAGGCTTCATTTCCAAGCTAGGATGATAGGGCTCTTTTGAAAAAACACACGAAGAGTGGTCAAGTGGCAGGGGTATGAACCTCTAATTTGGAAACAGTAGGATAATGATAGTAGGATAGTAAGTGTTCAATGGGTGAGAGGGAAGGAGTTCTGGGGAACACCAGTAGAGAACTGGAGTCTAGGGCAGTGGTTCTTGTAGTAGGAGCATAGTTTTGGCCATAATTTGTTTTCTTGTGGCATCATATTACAAAGTCTTCAGCAGCAAATACGTGGAGTCAGAAGAGTGAAAGGTATTATATTATCATTTTATATAGCACCCTTAATGTGCATGGTACTTTGTAACAAGAATGAAAAGGCAGGGCCCTGCCCCAAAGAACTTTGCATTTAAAATTCTACACAGGATAGGCATGGGAGGAAGACAGAGGCTAGGTAAGTGGGAAATAATGCTTCCACATACTTAGAGTTAGGTTTCAATCCTCTACCCTTTTACCTGGGCGTAAGCCCTTTTGAATGCAGTGGGATGTACTTCTGAGTGAGTGTGTGTGTGTAGATATAGATAGATGATAGATAGTTAGATAGATAGATAGATAGATAGATAGATAGATAGATAGATAGATACTCAGACAGACAGACAGACAGACTAGTACTGTTAGTTTTGGTAGGGGAGAGTAATAGAACGTAACAAAACAAATGGACCAGCTAGACCAAAGGTGGGCAACTTGTGGCCCTACAGATGTTTTGGCCTAGAACTCATCCCTCAGCATTGGCTATGCTGATTGGGACTGATGAGGGTTGTAGGCTGAAACAACTGGAAGCCATTGTCCACCCCTGAGCTACACTGAGCCATCAAGACATTAGTGAGAAGGGCATGCTGCAGGCACTAGAGAGGGTGCAAACAGGTTTTTGAGTTATACTGCATTGCAATTGGAGGGAATAAGAAAGATGTGAGACTTCAGCCAGCACCATTTATTTATAAGGTGGGTGGAGAAGCAGGAGGTATTTAATACTTTTCAGTTTAACAGTGAACACAAATAAGAAATAATCAAGTATGGATCGATAAATTTGAAGCATGCTGTGCAGCCAAAAGAAATATTACATATAAAGGACCCCAAAGGCTGTAGAACTCAAAATGAAGGAGCAAACACAGGCCGATATGTGATTGCTTTAAGCTGCTTGCACAAATGGGTGAATTTGAGGGGCTGTGTGAATCATTTATTAAAGATCACGCACTGTGTGGCATGAAGGCAGAGAGGCTGAGATCCATACTGCTGCAAGGGGCTGATTTAACTCAAAGCTATGCATTGCATATTATAACGAGGGCAGAACAATTGGTTATAAAGCAGTTGGGACAGCTGGGGGCAACTGAAAACAAATTGATTCCCCACAGTGCAAAAATATTTGAAAAAAGCTAAGGCAGCCCCACCCAAGAACACAGGAAGTTTGAACACACACACACACACACACGCTCCCAAAGAGAAGTGAATGCTGTATGTAGAAGAGGTAGTCCATTCCCAGCCAGAGACCAGAGGATTTGGGCAGAGATATCTTTGTGGGCCCATTGGAGGAGGAGGTGGGGCCATGTCAGGGTAAGCGTGGCAACACAGGCTACGCTGGGCTCTAGGGTGGGCCGGGCTTGGGCTTATTTAAGGCAGCTCCACCCCTGCCACAGCTCTCTTTCCATCCCGTGGCTCCCCCCGCCCCTGATCTCTAGGTAGGATTATTAGGTAGTCACCTATTTAGAGGTTGAGTTAGAATTTTTGGCTCACTAACTGATTGGCTGGGTTGGTGAGGTTTTTTTCGCCTGCATGACATTGGGAAGGATTGATTGGTTTGGAATTTGTTAGTTTAAGGGTGCAATCCTATGGTCCCTAGAGAGTGTCCCAGGGGCCGTAGGATTTTTCAGATTCCCCCTCCCGAAGCCATAGACAGTGCTACAACTTCGGGAGGGGGACTCCACAATCTGATCCCTCTCCCCACTCCCTCACAGCCACTGTGGAAAGAACCTTGGTGCCTGCTTTCTCAAGTTGCAAAAGCATCCTTGGAGGATCCTGTAGATGTAAATAAGGGGGCATTTCGGTGGGTGAGAGGGGAGGGGACAGTTTACTAACACTTCTATAGCCTCCCCAGCCCCAGTAGTCCACCTCCTCTAGATTTGCTCAGACGGCTGTCTAGAGGAAAAAGAGAAAGGGGGAAGATGGTGAGACGAAAATCATCTCTGTCTCTCCTCCAGCCTTGCTGGCAGCAGTCCACAGGGCACTGAATACTCAGAAGTCTCCAAGTTTAGAGGCTTCCTTCTAACATTGCTGGATTGGCAAGTTGACTTGGTCACATTTGACGGGGATGTGCAGTCTGGGATAGGAGAGGGATACACATAGGTCAGCATCCTGAGTCACCATTAAGGTGACTGGCCATGCTCGAGACCTGCTGCTCTAGGGCTGTGGGACCCATGGGCCATATAGCGATAGGGCATCTCTACACCAGCCTAAAATCCTGCATTGAAAACAGGCTTTCTGCTTCCATTTTAAATGCAGGATCACAACGACTCCCTTTTTCACCCACTTCCTTTTCCCCCTAGCATTTCCCCCTCCATCTCCCCGTATCTGAGTCTTCCATTATCTTTCATTGATCTCACTCCTCTTCTTGCCACTTTTCCTCTTTTCACGGAGGAAACACAAACAGAACACAATGGGGTAATCTGATAACTCATTATCTGCAGTCTATTTTAAAAAGTAACAAATGGCATTTAGTGCAGGATATGCCCTGGAGGGTCACGGCATCATGTAAAGAGCCCACAAACTTCCATGAAGGAGAAATCTCAATCGCAGGTTAAAAGCTCCATGTGAAGAAAGCCATAGACTCTGGGGCCAATCTGTCTCATTCCCTTGAAGTGGTGGGGACCAGGTGGGAATGATTCAGAAAGGCCACTCTCGCAGGGGAGGATTGCCAATGCCTGCAGAGGTGTGGCCTTAGATGAAGGGTGGGAATTGGCCAGTTAGACATTAGACTAGTCGCCTATGGTCCCTGAGTTCAGTTAGCACCACACATGCATCCCCGCTGCAGATCCGTCATAAAATGGATCAATAAACATGGTCCTGTTTTAAATCCAGCTATGGTTTCTCATCTCTTTCTTCTGGTTCAGTCTGCAAAAGGCCTGCTATAGATCCATCATCAGCAAGTCTTTTAAAAACATACAAAGCATTGCAATGTGAGCCATTTCATCATTATCATTCAAAATCATCAGATTGCTAACCAAAAAAACCACCCCTCTAGTAAAAGATAGCTTTGGCAACTGGGTGGTATAGAAATACATACATACATACATACATACATACATAAATGTAGTGAATGCAGTCAGAATTCCAGGTATGAAATACATGACACTCAGTTGAAATTCCAGGGAATAGAGTTTCATGCACAACCTGCAATAGTTCTAAGGCATTAAAAAAAAACTGGTATAAAAAGTTAATTTGTAGGCCAAACAATGTTGAAAATTTCTCAGGGGTGGGGAACCTTTTTCAGCTCAGCCATCACATTTCCTTCTGGCTAGCCTTGGGGCTGGGGGGAGGAACACAGCAAGAATGTGTTGACCAGCTACCTTTCCTCACACACTTTCTGAAGTTGCATGCTTTCTCTTTTGGGAATGGTCTGAAGCAACCTTGCTCATACATGACTTGGAAAACATTGTGAAAGACATAGAGATACTAAAGATCAAAATTGCATATTATACAAATGCATGTAATGTAACCCAACAATTCACTTAGATGAGAAAAGGCTGCTTAGATGAGCAAAAGCATGGCTGGCTGGGGAATGCTGGGAGTTGTAGGACTTATTTCTGTCTAAACATGCACAGGATTGCGCTGTTATTTATTTGAATTATACCTCACCTTTCTACTAAGGAAATGGCACTCAAGGTGGCTGACAATAATAATGCTTCTGATGAGGGCAAATAGAGAGGTAGCAGGGAGAGGGGATGCTTAACCCTTTCTCTGTCCATGTCATCAGCTTCCCATTGGGATCAGACTAGAACCAGATCAGGCTTCTTCTGAGAGGGATCCCATCACTGGCCCTCATATATATGGAGATCCAGGGGATCCATATATAGAGAGATAGGCCAAATAACAATACAGGACCGAATAACAATTCCACTTCTATTCTCAATTTAAGGCACATAGGAATAAGTGACATTACAAGCAAGCCACAAAACAGTGTGAAAGATTCAAAGGGCATATCCAGATTGCCCTAAATTAGGGAATTGGATGAGCTGCTTGAATGCTTCTGGTAATATTTCTGCTGATATTGGTCCCCCTCCAATTCCACACAACTGCTGGAGGACAGCAATGGACTTATACAGATGGTGCAGTCTGCACAACTGGTTTCCCATATCTCCCCAGGGACATTTGCTGTGGTGATTAGGTACTGTAGCTCTCGGATGGAAGCATGAAAAATTGCCATAGGGAAGCCATCAACAAGGGGTTATTCGACATTAATCCTAGGGTGATTCTATTGCCTTCAATGGGATTTCACTTAAGAAAGCCAATCATACAATATATCAAATGCCGTAAATGGATCACGCAAACATTCAAACATAAACAGAACCAGATGCAGGAACATTTTATCAATGAGTCAGTAATATTGAGGTCATCAGGGAGCAGTCTGTTAATGCTACAAGGTCCAGATTAAAAATTATGCTAACAGCTATAGAGTAGGGTGCCCAGCTAGCCTCGGTTACCCATTGTAAAGTGCGGAGCATATGAGTGGAGTGCTGTTTGGATTCCTGTGGCCTCAGGGCATGGTAGATGTTCACTTTTCCTATTATAACAAGTTGGTAGTATGTGATGAAATTTAAAATAGAAGTAGATTATAAATCACACAGCAAAACCTTTGCTGCCTGAGGCAGAAGAGCAAATGGCACACGTGCATGCATGCGCACATGCACACATGCACACAGTGTCTCTAAGTGAAGGTGCATACTACCCAAGCCTAGCAAAGTTATTCTGCCTGAGGCAGAAATCCCACAAGTGCTTCTCCCTCTCCCTGACAGTAAATATACACTAATAAATAAATCAATACGTTGCCTTTGCATGACACACAAAACCAGCTGCCTGAGGTGGCTGTCTCCCTCTGCCTAATAGTAGAGCTGGCCTTCTATTACTGTATAGTAGGATTAGGCAACCTTGTGCCTTCCAGATGTTTTGGATGACAACTCCCATAAGCCTCAATCAGCATGGCCAGGGATTCTGGGAGTTGTAGTCCAAAACATACAAAGGGCACTAGGTTGCCTACTCCTGTTCAATAGAATTAAACAGGCAAGATGGCTGCCTGACTAACTCTGCGTGAATGTGGGCAGGGAAGGGTGGTCTTCAACATGGGCCAGCAGGGTGTGATGCACTCAGGATTTCCTTCAGCAAAGAGCCATATTGCTTTTCTGTTACATAACTACTGTACATTGCACTGAAAATGTTTCAGTGCTGGCACAGCTTTGTTGGATGGACAGTGGGATGGCCTAGAATTTAGGGTGGCCACTTATGCATCCCCCTCAAAGAGGAAACACATCACCCAAAAATAGGACAAAAGAGAACACAGATTGGCATAAGATTGGCACATGCTAATTTAGATATGTAGATGCAAAATTCAAGATAATTACTATAATGTAAACCAGTGCTTTTTTTCTGGTGGAACTTACTGGAACTGAGTTCCAGCACCTTTTCATTCATTTATATATATATATATATATATATATATATATAGAGAGAGAGAGAGAGAGAGCACTTGTCCACTATTTTAATGCTCTTTATTACAATTCAATCGCCATCTACTCCTGAGGAAGTAGTGCTGGTACCTTTTTCTCCAGAAAAAAGCACTGATGTAAACAGAAATACAATACATCTCATCATAGTGAGTAAGGCTGTGACCAGGTGACCAATGTGCCTCCTCAGTCTGCTGTTGATGGGTAACTTTCAAGTGTCCCCCCCCACCCGTGCCCACGCACGCACGCACGCGCACGCACGCACACACACACACACACTTCTGCTTTCCCTTCTTATGTTTCTTTATCTTTAAACCAGACTTGGACCAGAGGGCCCTTCAAACAGAGGATAGTCCTCTATAAAAAGTAAAACTTATGGCCACCATCCTTGAGTGCTACCATTTTGAATCAGTATCCCTTATAAGCCCTACAAAGCGTAACAGATTTCCTTTATACGAGAACATCACCCCTTTGTAAGGCATTGCTTCTAAAGTAAGAGATGTCAAGGCTCAAGCTTGCCTGGAAGTCATAGACACGGACTTGGAAACCCTAGCATTAATCCCAGGAGATGGGGAGGAAGCGGCTGGTTTGGCTGCTCAGGACTCAATAAAAGACACCCTGAACATACCAAAGCACCCCCATTAGTTAAAACAGGCCAGGACTAAGCCGCAGGCAGTTCTGGCTCAAATCAAGCCCTTTGTATCATGCTGTGTAATAAACAGAGGCTACAGTCCCAACCCAGCCCCTTTTAAAAAACCTGATGGCGCTCTTACGTTTTCCATTTAGGAGGCTGTTCCGAAGAATCTGATCCACCTTCATTGCGATGTCTGAGACGTTCTGAGCAATTGCTTGGATCCTCTCCATCAAGCCAACTGCTGGATGGAACCTGAGAAGTAAGTAAATAGATACAAGCCATGATTCATTCTTGTCGGGCATCCAGACTTGTCAGAAAGAGTGAAGAGGGTCCCAAAACAGCAGAGTCCTTCAAAACGGCAAAGCCGATTGCCAAAGAGAACAGCACTGGCAGCCAAAGGGGTATTGTAGGGAAAGGCTGGCAGATCAAAACTCCTGCAGTGTTTTGACAAACTGGCTGTAACAAGAGCCTTAATTTGAGAGAATAGCAGAACCAAATCAATGGCCATTTCTGAACTACACACAGATCTGCCCCCATTCTGGATGTGATTTTATCCTGGTTTTTCTCTGACCAATCTGTCTATGCATTTCCCCTTCCCCAACCATAATTTGGCCACCCTTAACCTGTCTCGGGTGACTTCACATGCTAGATTTTTTCTTAACGTACACTTATTTCAAGGATGCCTCTCAACAAGGCAAAGTGAATGTGACAATCATATGCTTTCAAATACATGTTTTGTACAGGTACACTGGTCAGGGAGCTGACTCTTTGTGACTCTGTGAAAACAATGTACACTCAGTAGCAAACATGAGTTTGCCTCTGTGTAAGGTGTGAGATGGCCCCACTTGCCACCCCCAAGAAAGGAGAGATGACTCTTGAAATTAAAGCTGTGTCAGAATGTGCTCTTATACAGGTTAGATGTACATTACAGAAGCCACAAACAGAAACATGACTACGGAAAATGAATAGAGCCATACTCTTTCTGTGTGCCTTCCGAAGGGGAATTGAAGATCTTAGATTGAACAGACAAACAAAAACTACTTTAACTCCCAAGGACAGTACTCTGCCAAGAGATTCTAGCTATTTTAAGAATATAAACAGAGGATCAATTATACCTGTGGAGTTTTTAAACTTTTGTGGCGTTAGTAAAGATACCTGCACGAAGGAGCCTTGGACTGCCTGGTATAATAAATTGGCATTGAAAGCAAAAGAAAAAGAAAAAAAAGGCCACATTAACTATCACTGAGTATTTTGTCTTACTCTAGTGCTGTGACTTAATTCAAACTCTTGTGCCTGTCAGGGGAGCATTTGTGGCTTTTTCCCTATTCAAAACCCATGCAGACATCCTGTACTGAAACTCCCTTCCAAGTTTGGAGTCTTGCTTAGGGCACAATGTTGAAAGATGTGCAATGGAATCAAAAACCCAATCCATCCCCCTCCCACAAATCCAGAATTTTAAAAAAGCATCCAGAAGCAGAGTGGGAGACGGCATGAAGAAACAGATTGTACAGCTTATATTTTATCCTGGATATCCTTTCAGGTTAGAGATTCTGGCTGCTTTTGCATGACACAAATTTCCTGCCCAGTCTGTCCAGTTTGGGGCAGGGTAGGAGCTAACGACATGATCTCTAAATCTGGTAAACGAAGAGCAAAATGATAGCTATTTTCTGAGAGCAGTTCACTATATCGGTGCTGTTAATAAATCCTTTCCAGTGCTGTTAAATCCTTTCAGGCTGCCTTCTCCAAACTAGAGCTCTTCAGTGGTTTTGAACTTCAACTCCCATCAACCTCTGCCAGCATGGCTATTGGTCAGGAATGCTGGGAGTTGTAGTCCAAAATATCTAGAGGGCAGCAAGTTGGGAAAGGCTGCCTTTGGGTCTAAGTACCAAGCACCATATTAGCAAAAAGATGAAGAGCCCTCTAGCAGAAATTGCCCTCTATCTGGCATTAGAGAAATGGTTCGCTATAACTTAATACTCCAGAAAATGCACATTATCTTTCGATTATGTATTGTTATCATGTTTTACATTCCAGCTATTGGGAATTTTTCTTTCACATTTGTTACCTTCAGGTTTCATCTTGTCAGCTTGTTCCCCAACCTGCACTCTATGTCCCTCAACCTTTGCATGTGTGTATGTCTCCACTTTCTCTGCGCATTTCATGCATCTGATGATGCTGCACAATCACAGTCCACACTCAACTAATTACTCCTTATGGTGCCACCAGGACTCTTTCTGTTTTTATGCTAATAGAGACTAACAAGGTTAACCCGCTGGAAGCAGCTGGCAGTACTTGTAGAGGAAATTATACCGGCCTGTTGTGTGGAGAAATGTTTCCATGAAAAATGCTCACACACCACCAGAGTTGAGGGGAAAATACCACGTAAAGGCTGGTGCTGTTATTCCGCCACTGTGATTAATCCTTCTGAGAGAGCATGTCAGCAACCAGTTCAATACGAAACTGAAAACAAGCAAACAAGCAAGCAAGTGAAACACTTGTCACTTGTCACTTCCATTATACCGAGGGTGTATTCGGTCTAAATGGGGGTGGGGAGAAGAAGAGGCTTCAAGGGTTGTGCCTTTCTTTATGTTGTAGTTTGAAAAAAGTTAATAACACTGAAATAGCAAATATATATGGCTGTGAGTCAGACGTTCTCTGGAGGTGCCTTCCAGATGTTTGGGATTTCAGCTCCCATCAGCCCCAGCCAATGTGGGGAATGCTGGGAGTTGTAGTCCAAAACATCTGGAGAGCAATAGCTGGGGGAAGGCTGGCTTGGTCTTTTGGCTTGAGTTTAAAAAAGCCATCTTATCTCCTTCATCTGATGAAAAGGCCTCTGGCCAACAAAACCTACACCACAAATATATTTGTCAGACTTCTTAAGGTGGTATGAGACTTGTTATGGTTTGGACAGCAAAAAAAGAACACGGAGAGCTTAATGAGCTACTTCCTCCTTTCCTTTATTGTAACCACTTGGGCACTAGAATGGAGATGTCCCCATGCTAGTTGCTGGCGGGTGCCAAGTTTCCCCCAGGATGCTTCCCCTGTAATGAAAGAGCAGTCAGGCGACCTTTGTGCACCATGTTTCAGTGTTTCCAGAGGAGATCTAATCTTTGAATAAAGACCACATTGACCTCTGTAAAGGTAACGACTGAGCAATCTTCACAAAGAAGATGTTCTAACTGTCAAGGATCCAAAAGCATTTCTCATGTAATCTCAGAGCAACAGCAAGGGCAGCTGGTTGGATTTTTTTCTAAGAGAGATGCAATGCAGCAAGATGGCTTCAGGAAAGGGGAATAATTAAGACCATTATTAATTTGTATCATTAAGGCTGGCAATCACAGGCAAGCTGACTGGGGAGTAAATCAGATTGTACTCATTGAGACTTATTTCTGAGTAAACATGCATAGGATTGACCTGTCAATGGTTTTTAAATGATGGGATGGAACCTATTCAGCCATTAATATGTGGGGTATAGGACTTGCTTAAAGTTCAGTAAAGAGTGTAACAGCACGATCCTATACGTGCCTACTCAGAAGTAAATGAGAGTGTTCTTGCTCTCATGTCCTACTTGTCTTGCCGGCTTCCCACAAGCAGCTGGTTGGCCGCTGTGTGAACAGAATGGCCTTTGGCCAGATTCAGCATGGCTCTTCTTATAGCTTAAGTCCCACTTTTTGTATCCTATTGATGAATTTTAGGGCAATTATATTTCATTTCATTTATTACACTTCTATACCGCCCAATAGCAAAAGCTCTCTGGGTGGTTTACAAAGATGGAGGGAGCAATCCTATGGCTGCTAGATAGCAGCTAGACAGCCATAGGATATTTGGTTTCCCAGGAACTGACCTCCCCCTTGGAGGCAGCGCAGAACAGCTCTGTCCACTGCGCTCGCAAGAGGAGCACGGAGTGGCTGAAAAGGGGCATATCTGTGGGCATTCAGGGGCAGGGAGGGTGGAAATGTCTGTACGACACATTCAATGTGTCATACAGCAGCATCCTCTCCCACTCCGCCCTCCCACAGCTAGACAGCCGCAATTGGCTCTCCAGCTGAAAATGCAGGGCAGGAGAAGCATGGAAGGAACAATCCCCTCTGTGCTTCTCCTGCTCTGCTTTGGATAGGCCGCTGCCTCTGAGTTCAGAGGCAGCCGCCTATCTGAACAGGATTGCGCCCTTAAAGCCTTAAAAATACAGTATTGTACATAATATAAAAACAGTTTACATTCAAACATATAAACTGACAGTAGATGCATGCACACACACATGCACACACACAAACAAACCATTGTTTCCACCTTCTGAGCCTCCCTCAGAGGTGGCTCCTGAAGGAGGGCCTTAGATGATTAACGTGGTATATGGGTAGGTTCAGGTTGGAAGAGGCTCCATCAGTGCCTCTTCCAGTATTGTGGTCCCGAGCCATGTAAGGCTTTATAGGTCAAAACCAGCACTTTGAACTGGCTTGGAAACATACAGGCAGCAAGTGCAAGCAGGCCAGAATCACTAAATTTTGTGAGAGCACCCATGACACTCTCTCAAAACTCCAAAATCTGCCCACTGACCCAAAAAGGTTATGGACCAATGGCTTGGGCCACTGAGGAGAACTACTGTCTATAGCACAAATGGCCAAACCATAAATATTAGGGTGCTGCCTGTACTAGGGATGTACAGATTTTGTTCAATCCATTCCATCTGTGTTTCATGGATTGTCAGGCATCTTTCATTCTGTCATTCGCTCATTGACAGGATCATATTTTTTAGGGATGTACAAGACTTTTATTCTACTTGCAGTAATGGGCATTAGTACTCATTCACACTTGAGCTTGTGCATATTAGCACTAGTGCAAATTTGCACTAGTGTGAATTTGCACAACCCCCCCCCCAGTAAAAAAACTGCGGAATCCATGCAACTTGGGGAAAGCCAATCCACAGTGGAATCTGCAGGTCAATTTCAGAGAAATCTGAACTGCTTTGAATCTGCTTAACAATGGTACAAATGAGGAGATTTCAAGATATGAAGCTTGTTGTGTCACCATGCAAAAGGGATCTGGAAAGATGCCCCTGACCCTACACAAAGGTACAGCGGCTATAAGCCTGTTGAGAGGTTGGGCATCCCTGTTCTATAGAGCATCTCGTTAAAACCAAAGAGTCATATTCTTGTTGACAGAATGGGCCCCTGCATAACTCACATAACATACAGGAGAAAGGTTAGTGCAATGGTGTGGACAGATGTGAATAGGAGTTGAAGTTATGCTTGTGACCGCAAGAGCAACTATGGGGAGTCAGTGTGGGGTCCTGTGAGGTAATACACTGCCCCTGTACTAAGGACATCTAGATTAAAACCTCAGCAGCTCAGCTCAGCTCTTGTTTCCCTGGGTAAATCACTACCTCTCCATTTTTCACTTCTCGAACTGTAAAAACAGGTCCAATAATCAGGCCACTTCACAGAGTGGCTTTGCTGCTGAAAGCACTGAGCAATTTCAAAGCACTTTGTGGATTTTGTGCTAAATGATTAGTAACAGCAGAGTCCTTCTTACACACAGGAGCAAAAGCTGTAGGCCCCTCTTCTCCCCCCCCCAGCCCTGAATTACTGAGAACAGAGCAGGGGGTCCACTTTGTTCTCAGGAACAAAGAGGACAAAAACAACTGAATAGGTTGCACCTCTTAGATACAGAACCTAAGAGGAGAATATCACTATACAAGATCCTATTGTTCTGGGCCCATTTCTCTTCACCTACGATGTTCAGTACAGCTGACCTTAGTGCAGAAGGAGCTGGATTTTATTCAGAAGTTCTTCAGGTGGTCTCCCATGTGGCAGATGTAATATTTTCAAAAGTGTTCGTAATTTTTAAAGTGTGGTCTAAGTGTGAGTTTAGGTTCCCCATGAAAATAATGGAAATAACAGGGGTGGGGGGGACTGAAGGCCTTTTCCAAAGTAGTGACCAATACTGAATTAAAAAACACAACTCCTTCTGCATTCCAATGCAACTGTACTAAGAACATAAGGATGTAAAAAGAGCCCTGCTGGATCAGACCAAGGGTCCATCTAGTCCAGCATTCTGTTCACACAGTGGCCAACCAACTGCCCATGGGAAACCCACACAAGCAGGACATGAGTGCAACAGCACCCTCCCGCCCATGTTCCCCAGCAATGGGTGGAGTAAAGGGAAAGGGGGAGCACAGCTAGGAGGAGGAAGGCATTGCTAGGCTACATTCTCAGTTGCTGGGACATTCACCAGTCAAAACCCTATTATTCCGGCCTCTTTTCCTTCACCTATAATATGTTCAGTACAGCTGTCCTTGCAGCACAGAAGGAGCTAAATTTATTCAAAAGCCTTTACAGGGACAAATTAGTCCTGAAATTGGGGCGGGGGTAGCCCCCTTACCTTTTGTGAAAATCCCTGAGGTGCTCCTTTTAGAAGGCTATGGGCATATGATTTGGAGAAATAGGGGCGGGGGGAGCCAGAGGGTAGGCCTTGTGGATTTCACCACTCCCCCACTCTTTCCACCATGATTTCAGCACTGTGCAGAGCAGGGGTGGGGAACCTCAGGCCTGTGGGTCAAATCCAGCCTTCCTGGGGGTCCCAATCTAGTTCCCCAGCATTCCCCAGATGACCACACCCCCTTCCCTTGGCCACACCCCCTTCCCTTGGCCACTGATCATTTGTTGGCTTCTCGGCTTTTGTGGGGGGTTTCCTCTGTTCCGGAAGGTTGACATGCCTCTCCTCAGGTTTCATTACTGGCAGGAAGAGCTTGAAGCTGAAACATGCCAGCAGTTTTGGCCCCGCTCCATTTTACCCCACCCACCACTGGAAT
The DNA here is from genome assembly GCF_057233095.1 of Heloderma suspectum. Lineage (NCBI taxonomy): Eukaryota > Metazoa > Chordata > Lepidosauria > Squamata > Helodermatidae > Heloderma > Heloderma suspectum. The sequence goes on along the minus strand of NC_139459.1, from coordinate 222,929,096 downwards.
GTGGCCCCTGAGAGCTTTTCTGAAATGGAATTCAGCCCTAAGACTGAAAAAGGCATAGAGTAAGACAATGGGATGGTCTGCCAATAGCAGCAAACTAGAGTACTAGTCCCTAATACAAAGTTTAAGAATCATTGTCCTATATAATTAAACAAGGACCACTTTATACGTTATGCTTCTAGGTGTGCATCTACAATAGTTCATATGTACACCTAAACCTGTCAAGTGTTGCAGCCAGTGCCTTGGTGCCAGGTGGACATTCGTCAGAGCACCAGGATTGGCTGGGGCTCCCTGCACACTGTACACTCAGTGACTGGGTCCGCTCGATACAACACGTAACTGCGGCAGTAACTGCTCTGAAAAGGACCTGCCAAAAGTCAGGGGGAGGTGAGATCAGGAAAGTGTTGAAAAGGTGGAGGACACTGAGAAGTGTCAGTTCAACACTTAAAAACCAGAGGATCACATTGCCAAGGCAGAGACATTGTCCTCCCCACGCCACCCTTTTTAGTGCGCTTATTCCCTTGGCTCCCCACCACTATTTTTGGTGCTTCTGAATTGCACTAATGAGTCCCTCCTTTCTCTTACTATTATTTCTCCTCCAGTCCTTCACAACTGTCCACAAATTAGCCTATATGCAACCCCGTCTTGTGAATTTCCTTGCCCGGCACCTTCTCCACTTTGCCCCTGGCTTTGACAGCTGAAACGTACAAGGAAATTGACCGGGCAACACTCCACATATCAGATCGCTGTTAGTGTGCACTTGCAAAAGACCAACAAAAATAATAATAATTTTTTAAAACTACAACCCCAAGGCACTGAAATACAAAAATAAAAAAGCCAGGGAACAAAAAGCAGTAGCAACTGGAGCAGGGAGAGGGAGACAACACAGATTTTGCCACAAAGGCACCTGGGATACATGTTAGAAGAACCAGCTGGAGGACTGAGGGGGAAGGTGGGGGAGAACAAGCCATGGAAAGCCCAGTCATCTCTGGGGCGTACCGTGGGTTGTTCTGCAAACGGGCAACCCACTGTAGCTTATTTATTTATTTATTTATTTATTGCATTTCTACCCCGCCTTTCTCCCTCTCGCAAGGAACTCACGGCGGCTTACATTATCCTCCTCCTCACCGTTGTATCCTCACAACAACAACCCTGTGAGGTGGGCTGGGCTGAGAGTCTGTGACTGGCCCAGAGTCACCCAGTGAGCTTCCATGGCCGAGTGGGGACTAGAACCCGGATCTCCCGGCTCCCAGTCCAGCACTCTAGCCACTACACTACACTGTCTTATGCACAGGGGGGCTTAGTGTAATGTAGGGATGTCGCAGAAATCCACAGAGGAACCAATTCAGTTCAGATTTTCATAAATCCGACCTGCGGAGTCAGCAGCAGACCAGCTGTTCCCCTGTCAGGCAGATTCTGTGGACTTGTAGATTGATTTTCTAACTTTCCCAAATTTTGCAATAGAAAAATAAGCAAATTAAAAAAAAGCAAAAAACCCCACAGCCAAAAATATACATTTCCCCCATAGGCTAAAGCACGAAAATGTACACGGGGGGATTTGCACATTTGCACATGTGAGGATTTGCACAAATGCGCATTTGCACAAATTTGGAGACTAAAAAAATCCAATCCCATTGCTGGGTGGATGATGGAATGAAAGACACCTGACAATCCACAAAACGCAGACAGAATGGATTTTACATAATCTGTACATCCCTAGAGTGAAATTCAAACCTGTCCAGTGTCAGATCTGGGTCTGCTGATGTGGAATGTATGGAACAGCCCCCAAAGAAATGGAGAGTTATAAAGCATTCAAAGGAGTTGCTAGAACTTGAGAATCCACATGTTTTCTTTCTGGAAGTCCTCAAGCTGCATTACATGAGAGTAATTCCGATTGGCCTCACTGGGATGTATGTCTCAGTAAACGTGGACAGCAGGATCAGGGTGCAGCTGTCTTAATTGGGGTAGAAAAGGGCAGACTACTGGTGAAGGGATCCATAGTTACTTTTGTATATCCAAAGATGTTAAAATAAGGAACACCCCAGAGTGCTGGTGTCTGCTAACAAGGAAATGTTTTCATAGGTAATATTTTGAAACAAAGTGAAACCCATATTTGTCCAACAGCGCATGGGATCCATTGTTGTGGTGGTGGGTAAAATGTTGGGACTGAACCTGATCCAAATTTGCTCAGACAGGATGCCCACTTAGGCAGGCTACTGTTGCATTAGGCTTGGTAAAGACTAGGGATGTTAGAGAATTCCGGCACGGATCCCAGGGGGGCCGAATTCCAGTGAATTCAGCCCCCCGGAATCCGTGGTGGAACAGAGCAACCCGCCCCACCACCCTGTGAAAGCCCCACAAAATGGAGCCTACCTGGCTGTGGCTCCAGCGGCGGCTCGCTCTGGTGGTGGATAAAGCGGCGGTGGCAGCGACGGTGGTGGCTCCAGCTGCTGCCAGGCTGCTGCGGCTGCAAATGGCGGCTGTCGTAGCAGCCACCATTTGCGTCCCTACGCTGGCCATGATAGGTATATTTTTATATTTATATATTTACATAGCCTATCACGCCTAAAGCAGGGATGCAAATGGCATCCCCTACACCATTTGCGTTCCCACTTTAGCCATGATAGGCTATGTAAATATATATGTAGCCTATCACGGGCTGGCCTAGGGATGCAAATGGCATCCCCTACGCAGGACGCCATTTGCGTCCGCAGCAGCCCAGCAGCAGCTGGAGGCCCCGCTGCGGGTTGGCCCAGCCGGTGGCTCTGTGGACTGGCTGCGAAGCGGAGCTGGCTGGGCAGGATTCCGGGGGGGAGGAATGGATCACCTCCCCCTACCTGCTGACCCCAGCGGAGCCAGGTATGTGGGGTTTCGTATTTTTCAAAATACTTTGTTTCAAAATATTTATAAAGTACTTTGTATTCAGGAAAAGTACTGCAGAAATGACAATTTCACACACACACACACACACACACAGAGAGAGAGAGAGAGAGAGAGAGATCAGGCCAGTCATGCAATTGGAATAAAACTGTCAAGAGCACAAACTTGCCAATAAAATATATGACTCACTATTCCCACCAAGGATGAATATTGCAGCAGATCCAATTCTGCCATGCACCACACACACACCCACACACCCTGCATCATGACTGTAAGACTTTTCTGCAACTATCAGGATAGTATAAATAGAGGAAAATGTTGTCGCAAAGAGCAAAACTTTAGGAGGGCTGTCCTGCAGTAACTCAGCAGGAAAATGTGTCCTGATTTCAGGTCTCTTCTGTTTAAGTGTTATATTTGCTCTTGAACAAATCAGTGAACCTGAAGGCTAGAATTTAAAGTAGCTCAGTCCTCAAGGCTAAAAAAAACCCCATCCTGCCTCTGGTTTTATGAACCTTTGCAGCTCGAGCGCTTGATTTAAAGGCCACTCTCTGGCAGCAACCAATCCACTTTCCCCCCGCTTTCAAGGTGGTTTATGGCTGCCAGTGTTGGCCCTTCATGCTACCAGAGTGGAACTACATATCCCGAACTTCCAAAAAATACCACACACTATTTAAAATCAGATCAGGAGATTTAGAGCTGTTCCAAGGGAATGGCGTGACAATTGTACATTATATCTGACATTATTTATGGTCGCAATCCTATATCCATTTGCCTGGAAGTAAGCCTCACTGAATTCAGTGCAGCTTACTTCTAAGTTGACATTAGGGATGTCGCAAACAGTCATTTCCAGCTTCGTGTTCGACGAATGTCTTGCAGTTCAGTCTCCCGAACTGGAGTTCACAAATCCTCCCTCTCACCCAGCACTGCTCAGCTGCAATTGAGCAATCCCCCGAAGTCTCGGGCGCTATGGCGATCCTTTTGCACGCTTTCCCCAGCTCTTGCCAAGTGGCTGCTGGGCAAACGGCTCCGGCGACTATCCCTTTTTTTTTGCGCATTTGCCCCCAATGTGTGCATCTGGATATATGTGAATTTTCTGTGCCTAAAAAAAAAAAGTGCAGTTCCCTGGGCCCTTCTGAGTTTGCACTTTTACTTGATTCCATATATACACATTTTCTGGGTGAAAAAAATTAATACCACAGCTGACAGGTCCCTTCTGGTTTTGTGCATTCAATGAATTGAGAAATGCCACAGCCACAGAGAGATCCAGCATTCAGGTGTTGTGGAGGGTGGGGAGTAGGGGTGCACGAAAGCCACTTACCTGGTCTCGCAGCTTGCTTCGCGGTGGGGGAGAGGCGCTTCGCTGCTTCCCCCGAAGTTCAGGCCGGGGGGGGAGGCTTCCCACCTCGCCCGGCTGAAATTCAGGCCGGGGAGGAGGCTCCTCGCCTCACCCGGCTGCGAAATAAAAAGTTAAAAAAAAAACGCCCCTGTGATAGGCTACGTGACGATCAACGTAGCCTATCATGGCTAGATCTGCAAAGTCAGCTGTGATAGGCTATGTTAATTGTCACGTAGCCTATCACGGGTGACTTTAAAAAAAAAAAAAGCACGTACGCAAATGATGGCTCCCATACGGAGCCGCCATTCGCGTTCCTTATTTGGTCGCTGTAGTCTACGTAAATCTTTACGTAGACTACAGCGAAAATAAGGGCAAATAGCGTTGCCCTTATTTTTGCCGTAGTCTACGTAATCTTTACGTAGACTACAGCGATCAAATAAGGACCGCGAATGGCGGCTCCCTATGGGGGCCGCCATTAGCCGTACGCACTTTTTTTTTTTAAGTCACCCGTGATAGGCTACGTGACGATTTACGTAGCCTATCACGGCTGACTTTGCACATCTAGCTGTGATAGGCTACGTTAATCGTCATGTAGCCTATCACGGGGGCGTTGTTTTTTTTTTTTACTTTTATTGGAATGGCGGCGGCGGCAGCCGGTCAAAAGACTGGCTGCCGCCTCTGCCCCTGTCGAAGACCTGCCGAACCGCCGCCGGGACCCGCCGCTGGGAGGGACATTCGGGAAAGGTAAGTCCCATCCCGGGGGGGGCGGGGGGGTGGAGAATTTCTCCCCGAAACTACTTCGGGGGGCCGAATACGTTGGCACTCGGCCCCCCGAAGTTTCGGGGAGAAATTCGCCCCCATCCCTAGTGGGGAGACATGGAGGAGGGGAATAGAAAAAGAGGAGAGCAAGCAAGCCCCTTCCTACCTGAATGACGGTTTCATTCAGATTGAAATGGGCCATTGTCCTCAATTTCTGCATAGCAATTACAAAGTACTATTCCTTAACTCGTGCAAGTTGATAGCCACCGAGCAAGAAGATGTCTGCTATTATGGGGCAAATCTCTCCTAGAACTTAGAATTTTACTCCAACATTTGAGAGAATATGTTCTTGCACAGTTACAAGATAGGGATACATGGCTCAACAACACTACAAGTGAGAAGGATCTTGGAACTGTTGTAGATCACAGGCTGAATATAAGCCAACAATATGATGTGGCTGCAAAAAAGGCAAATGCTATTTTGGGCTGCATTAATAGAAGCATAGCTTCCAAATCCCGGGAAGTACTAGTTCCCCTCTACTCAGCACTGGTTAGGCCTCATCTGGAGTACTATGTCCAATTCTGGGCACCACACTTTAAGAAGGATGCAGACAAACTGGAGAGGGTTCAGAGGAGGGCAACAAAGATGATCAGGGGACTGGAAACAAAGCTCTATAAAGAGAGGCTGAAAGAACTGGGCATGTTTAGTCTTGAGAAGAGAAGACTGAGGGGAGATAGGATAGTGCTCTTCAAGTACTTGAGAGGTTTTCACAGAGAGGAAGGCCAAGATCTCTTCTCGATCATCCCAGAGTGCAGGACACGGAATAATGGGCTCAAGTTACAGGAGGCCAGATTCTGGCTGAACATCAGGAAAAAATTCCTGACTGTCAGAGCAATACGACAATGGAACCAATTACCTAGGGAGGTGGTGGGCTTTCCCACACTGGAGGCATTCAAGACGAGCCTGGACAGCCATCTGTCAGGGATGCTCTGACCTGGATTCCTGCATTGAGCAGGGGGTTGGACTCAATGGCCTTGTAGGCCCCTTCCAACCCTACTATTCTATGATTCTGTGACAAGCAGAAAATACAGAAAGAAAAAGATACTTCCCTCATTCATAAATTACAAAGTACTATTCCTTAACACTTGCAAGTTGATCGCCACCGAGCAAGAAGATGTGTGCTATTATGGGGCAAATCTCTTCTAGAACTTAGAATTTTACTCCAACATTTGAGAGAATATGTTCACAAGCAGAAAATACGGAAAGAAAAAGATAGTTCCTTCATTCATAAATCAATATATGTGCACATATCTTTGGGCAGTGCTTTTCAATAGGGAAATAAATTATTGTTTTACTGTATGCTTTTTGGTAGTAATGTTTGTGAACGGCAGCCCAGAGAGCTTTGGCTATTGGGCGGAATAGAAATGAAATACCTAAATAAATATTTTTTTTAAAAAAGGGCAGTGTGGCCTTGGTCTCTTGGTTGTGGTGGCATTTTGTGTGTTTGTGTTTCGGCTTGGCTGGGGTGACCACCGGGCTGTGAGAGAACCAAAAGGACAGCCCAAGAAATATGCCCATAATGGTGATACCACTGTCATGCTAGCGGGAATTACATACTATATATATTTGGAGAAATGGGAAGTTCCCTTTCCAGCTGCAGCAGGCATGGTGCTAGGTAGGCTAGACTTTGCAGCAGGAGCCAGTGCCTCCTTCCCAGTCATGCAGACTGGAAATATGCACAAACCTCATTTTCCACAATTAAGCTTCCGGCAGTTCTTTCAGTCGTGGTGAAATGCGCACAAACCTCATTTTCCATATTTCTGCTTCTTGCATTTCTGTGTGTCTGTTGCAGTGTGAAAGCCATCAGAACCCCACCCCCCAAAACAAGGGTCCAGAAACAGCTGGAAGACCTTCATGAATAGGAAGAATCAGTCCCCTGCCCCCACAGCCAGGCATGAATGAATATCTGGATGTGAGTGTGACTGACAACAGTCGATAAACATTCAGTTATATCCCCAGGGAGTCAGCTAAGGAGAATTAGGGGTGTCAGAGAATTTCTCGCCGAAACTTTGGGGAGCCGAGTGCCAACGTATTCAGCCCCCTGAAGTAGTTTCGGGGAGAAATTCTCCACACACACACCCCCGCACCCCCCCCCCCGGGATAGGACTTACCTTTCCCAAATGTCGCTCCTGGTGGCGGGTCGCAGCGGCGGTTCGGCAGGGCTTCGACAGGGGCGGGGGCGGCAGCTGGTCTTTCGACCGGCTGCCGCTGCCGCCATTCCAAGAAAAGTAAAAAAAAAAAAAAAAAAGCCCCCGTGATAGGCTACATGACGACTAACGTAGCCTATCACGGCTGACTTTGCAGATCTAGCCGTGATAGGCTACATAAATCGTCACGTAGCCTATCACGGGGGCGTTTTTTTTTTAACTTTTTTTTTTTGCGGCCGGGCCAAGCGAGGCGCCTCCTCCCCGGCCTGAATTTCGGCCGGGTGAGGCAGGAAGCCTCCCCCCCCCCGGCCTGAACTTCGGGAGGAGCAGCGAAGCGCCTCCCCCCCACTGCGAAGCAAGCTGCAAGACCAGGTAAGTGACTTTCGTACACTCCTAAGGAGAATGAATGAGGTACTCAGTCACCTGCCCAGGCCCGTCCTTTATCATGGAAATCCTTCTTAAAACAAGGGAGAGGTGATTTTGCTTATTGCCCTCAGTTAGCAGATGAACAGTATTGCTGATTTCTGAGTGAGTGGGTCTTCCCATGTTCTACCAAATGAACCAAAAAAATTGTAATGATTGAGAGAAGTGGTCAAACTGTTAGTTCAGAATTGCAGGGATGGCATCAGGAAGGCTAAAGCTGAGAACGAGCTGCGGTTAGTGAGGGATGCTAAAAGCAACAAAAGCTTTCTTCAGCTACGGGAATAGCAAAAGACAGAGGAAAGAAATGGTGGTTCAGCTATTAAATAAGGATGGAAAAATGATAACAGATGACAAAGAAAAGGCAGAGGTGCTCAATTCCTACTTTGGCTCAGTCTTCTCCCAAAAGAGGGTCTATGACCCCCCTGGCAAAGACGAAGTACAGGCTGAAGGGGCAGGACTGCAGCTTGAGATCAATAGGCATATGGTCAAGGAACACCTAATTACTTTGAATGAGTTCAAGGGCCAGATGAACTGCACCCTAGAGTAATAAAGGGACTGGCAGAAGAACTTTCAGAACCACTGTCTATTATTTTTGAGAAATCCTGGAGGACGGGGAATGCTGATCAGATTTGCAGATGACACAAAATTGGGCAGGATAACTAATACTTTGGAAGGCAGAAAACAACAGAATGAAATTTAATAGAGATAAAAAGCCAAGTTCTGTAGCCTGAAGCCTACACACACACACACACAGAAAGAGAGAGAGAGAGAGAGAGAGAGAAGGAAAAGTAGGGGTGTGTGGAGAGGAAGCAACAATTTGTAAGAGCCTCCTCCCAACAAACAAAAGCAATATATTTTCTTCACTGAAACCCTCTTGTGCAGACAGGAGCTAGTGCGCATTGCAACCCACACATCTTCTGGACCAGAAGTCTTCCGTTTTCAGACACAGCAGTGCCAGCATGCACCTAAATCAGTTCCCCTCCCCCCTGCCCTTTCCACAGCCAGACAGCAGTCGATAGACATTCAGTTATAGCCCCAGGCAGTCAGCTAAAGAGAATGAATGAGGTACTCAGTCACCTGCCCCGGCCCGTTCTTTATCATGGAAATCCTTATTAAAACAAGGGAGAGGTGATTTCGCTTATTGCCCTCAGTTAGCAGATGAACAGTATTGCTGATTTCTGAGTGAGTGGGTCTTCCCATGTTCTACCTAATGAACCTCCTCCTCTCCATTTCATCCTCACAACAACAACCTGTGAGGTCGGGCTGAGAATCTGTGACTGGCCCTAAGTCACCCAGTGAGTTTCATTCCAAAAATTCCCATGTCTGCTAATCTGCGATAGCACTGCACTGACCCCTGACCCCCCCAGCATATAATTGTGCATATTCTCAGACAACAAAAGACTGAAGTGCCCAGTGCCCCAGAGGCTCCTTGTCAAATGTCAATGCATTAGCAAAACAAAGGAGAGGAGAGGTGGCAGAATCAATGAGCGAGTCATAGAGATGACTCATCATGCTAATGGCTTACAGAATGAAAAATGGCTGGATTCATTCACTGCACGGAAAGATCATTGTTCAATTGGGAAACATCATCTGTCTGATCAGGAAAAAAAAATAGCACATCGCAGCAACAACTCAACACTCCTCATGTTCCCTCCTCCCCAAAATCACTGCAATGGCAAACAGATGACTGAGCAATACTGTATACAAACGTTGCGCAGATATAGCTGAAGGTGCGCATTTCAGAGATTTAAAAGTGTGCAAATTCGAGGCTTTGTGTGCGAACATCCCCTTTTTTGCACATATCAATCACCGAGTCAAAAAAAAATCACCAAAGCCACAATCAGTTCGCAAGGCGATTAACAGTGATCATCGATCGCTTGAGTGCTTCGATGAACAGGAGGAGAGGCGAGCAGCGGGGAGTTCTCACATCCCTAGCTGACATACACGGGGTTCCACTGTAAACTATTAGCAATCCTGTCAGTCCATCTCCATTCAAGAAGCAGATATAACATGTGACCTACATACACAGCATGCCACAGGAAAAGGGTCCGCACCACTATATGAAAAACTAATGTCTTCAGTCAGTGTGAAAATCCCACTCAGACAATGCTCTGTGACCCCCACAGTACTCAGTGATACTTAACCCCTGAGTAAACACGCATAGGATTGCACGTGACTTAATTTTCTTCTGTAGGCCCAATGCCAAATGTTTGGTTTGGAGGGATTTAAACTTTTGGACCGCAACATGGGTGCTAAAGGACAAGAGGCATATGGGGCCTCTGTAGATCTGTCCTTCCTTATGTCTCCTAGGGTGGCCATGTGTCCTCTTTTACAGAGGACAGCCCTTCTAGTTGAAGGCATCCTCCATTTCAAGGACTGCCCAAGTTCGATTTAATTATAAAGGACCATCAGAAGAGAGAGCTGGGCCTTGAAGTTGCCCATCAACAACACCTGGACAGAAGACTGAGCAAGGCACACACAGTCTTCCCCACTATGGTGAAATGTTCTATATTTCTATTTAAATTTTAACAAATAATTTCTAAATTTGCATGCATATATATATATATATATATATATATACACACACACACACACACACACTAGCATATGCAAATTTTATGAAAATCGGTTTCCTTTTTTGTTCGCTGTTTTGATGGGATGCATTTCCTCTTCATCGTTGATTCATAAGTGCTATCCTAGGCTCCAGGCCTCTTTGCCCTGGGACAGAGGAAAAGAGTCTGGGAACTAATAGGAAGTATAAACTGCTGTGCCACCATGCTATACGCTGGCCAACAGAAGTCCCATACTGACTTCCATTTTCTTTCCGATTGCTCTTCTGTGTGTTTGTTTTGTTTTTCCATAACATTCTTGGGGGAACTTTGCTTGCAAATCTTGCAGACTACGAGGACTTTGTATCCAACTACAAGCCACTTGGATAAGCTACCTAAGTGGAACTGAACTTTGCTATTAGTATTCTGATCAGTGCTAATTCAGATGAAATCAGAATTGGCTTCTGGGGGGACTTTTTAGCTGGAAAATAGGTTACACTTCTAATGGGGCCTAATGGTCAAGATTCCCAGCTGGTACAAAATTGCTACAGCTCAATAAAAGCCCCCATTTTACTACAGATGGCAATCTGGTCTATTACTCAAAGATTTTCACCAGTTCCATTAAGTGTCAGCTGTTCCTTTATCAAAAAGTATTAACTTAGAAATGAATGTTTGGCTATCATGCTGAAACACTTCTTTAATTTCTTCCAATTGAGAATGTTGTGTTACATTAGCTGTTTCACAAGATTTTCTGTGAAACGTGCTAAGGATATTTCTTTGGAAACAGACTTCAGCGTCTGGTCAAGAAGGCACAGGAAACATTGCCTTCCCTTTAGCTATTTAGGGGCCACATAAGAACAGATAGTCTCTGATGGGCATCTTTGCATTTTGTCACCTAAGTGTTGAAGAATGATATTTTAGGACAAGTGACTGATCTCAATTCTAGACCGACCCTATCTATCCTTTCTATTTGTTTATGAAAAATGATGGACCAGCAGCTAAGGCACTTCAGTGCAGGTTTGAGTTCATCTGATCTTACACTGGGTAACTAAGAGTTAAGCTACACATTACATTAAGTACCCTTTTAAATAAGCATGCTGAAGCTGGCCATTTTTGCTTGGCTCAACCAAAATGTGGCATCAGCACCCAGCATGTAGGGGTCAAATGCTGGGGCCCACTGTGGCTGATGCCAGCCTCCTTCTCCTTTTTTTAAATTAATGGACCAGTGCTGCTTTTTTTCACACACACACACACATATACACACACACACAGGTTGCCTGTAAGGGCTTCTTTTTGCAGCACTGGGCCAAGCTCTGCAGCTTCTGCCATCTTATCTTCAATGGGCTCCGCCCCCAATATGTACATATTTGGGACAGAGCCCAGAAGCAATGAGAATGAGGAACACAGAGCAAGCTACAGATGCCTTGCCCAGAGATGCAAAGGGACATGCTCAGCTAGGTGGCCACCATCCTCATTTCCCTTATCCTCAATGGTTCTGGGCCCCACTGGTAGCACCCACCTGGCTGGTGCTGTGTTGCTCTCAGTACTGCATCCATCCTTTCTCTTGCCCATCATCACCTACCCCCATATGCATTTTGGTTAAAGGCCAAACTACACACACACACACACACACATGTACATGCATGTACATCCCTAAAAAGCCCCTATGATGTCGAAAGAGAATGTGGAGTCCTATTTTAACAACAACAAAAGGGGGTATGTGCAGACAGGTGATGCTAAACTCTCCCCTCAATCTGTCTGGTGCCTGTTCAGAACAGCGGTGCATGCCAGCACATGTTGAGTGCCATTAGCTTAATTACCCACCCTGGAAACAACAGGCCTTGGGTTTTCTGATGGTTGTTTCCCCCTCAAATGAGCCATGCCATCTGGGTTCAGACCACATGATAAACTGTGCCTGGGCAGGTAATTAGGCTAATGGAACCCAGCACACACTGGCCACAGTGGTTTGTTTGATCATGCAAACCTGGTCACTGTGGAGATAAGCAGTGGGCACAAGAAGGATTATTTACATAGCATTTGTTTGTTTTTATTCTGCTTTGTAGGCAAAGCCTCCCAAAGCATTTCTCATAATTTAAGAACAATCTATAGGTGTACAAACAAAACATCCTAAACACCCTCTGTTCCCTTCACCTGTGCACCACTTTTGTTCAAAAATTCTCTCCCTCCCCCCACCATATATATCTCCATCATTAAAAATAAAGAACCATAAAATCTCAGTTGGACTGACTTCTTGGTGCTGCTATTATTAAGCCCCATCCAGTCAAATGTAAGTTTTCAAAATAACCGGAAGATAGCATGGCATTAGGTACAGTCACAGAAACATGAAATCAGCAATGACCACACAAAAAATGCATACAAAGGTTGTTGGAACTGCTGCATCCCCAGCATGCTGGCACACCATTCTGGTGCATCAGTAAGCTCACAGTAGGAAAGCAAGAAATGTTGTTTGTTTATATAGTAAAAGCTTGTTCTGTGCAGATAATATAAATCCCACCCAAATGTTCTGGGAACTTGCCAGCTATTGAAATTATAGTAAATGTCTATACATTCTCTCAAATGAATTTTTCCCTGGGACCTTCAAAATGTTTACTAACAAAAATATAGTACTTTTATTTCTGAGCATCAATATTGATTTTTCCTTTATTATTTTTAGATTTATATTTTCATGTCTTGATTAAGATTCAGCTCACATTGCAGTTTATAATACACTGAGTACAGTATTTATCATCCTTCAAAAACTCCCAGGAAGATATATCTTTCCCAATGGCAGATCATTTTCACTATGAGGTAACTGGGAGTTGACTCTTCTTCGTCTTCTTTTTAAAACACATTAATTTAATTCTCCATTCCCCATGCTTTGTCTCATATCTCCAGTTTTGCCATTCTGGCTTAGTTATAGCATGTTTATCTCTTTACAAGATGCTGTATCTTTATTGCCTCTTACAAAATGGGCATTACAAAAAGATGAATCTCTTTCTATTTGTGCATTGTCTCCACAGTACAAACTCTATATACATTCTCAGCCTAATCTGGTATTCTTAGCAGCTCGTTGTCAAAAGCAGTGATTTCAGTGCATGACAAATACAAATGGCAGAAAATAGGTATTTTAAAGATAGAACGTGAGGGATGCAGCGAAATTGAACTGTTATAAAAGTATCATTCATTCACAGCTCTCAAATGTCCCTTTATATAATGTGTAACATTTGCCTTCTTAACAAGGAAACTAAGGCTTGCTTAAAAGAATCATGTGCAGTGTGGTGGCAGCCAAAGTTCTCACTGTGTGACAGCTCTAGTTTTGTAGAAAACCAATCTGCTGTTAAGAACATAAGAAAAGCCATGCTGGATTAGACCAAAAGTCCATCTTGCCCAACATTCTGCTCACACAGTGGTCAACCAGATGCCCACAGGAAGTCCACAGCAGGACATGAGGGAAATAGTATCATCCCACTCATGTTCTCCAGCAAGTAGCATTCAGAGACATACAGCCTCTGATACTGGGGAAAAAAAATAGCCATCATGACTACTAGCCACTGATAGCCTTATCCTCCATGAATTTGTCTAGTCCTCTTTGAAACCCATCCACATTAATGGCCATCAGTACATACTGTGGTGGTGAATTCCATAATTTTATCTATGCACTGCGTGAAGGACTTTCTTTTATCTGTTTCTGAATGTTCAGCTTCATAGGATAACCCTGGGTTCTAGCATTATGAGATCCACTTTCTGCACCATGCATCATTTTTTTATACACCTTTATCACGTCCCCCCTTACTTGCCTTTTTTTCTAAGCTAAAGAGCCACAACCTTGCAATTTTTCCTCAGAGGAGAGTTGCTCCAGCCCCTTGATCATTTTAGTTGCCCTTTTCTGCACCTTTTCCAGCTCTACAGCATCTGTTTTGAGGTGTGGTGACCAGAACTGTACAAAATATTCCAAATGTGATTGCACCATAACCACATTATTGTGTATAACCACAATTATTAATTATTATTATTATTATTATTATTATTATTCATCATCATACTGCCCTTCTTCCCAAGGGAGTCCAGGCAGTACACAACATAATTAAAATACATCATTTATACAGAACTTAAAACATTAACTATAACACTAAACTAAGAACATAGCACAACACACACACACACAGTATTATTTTTTATTCCTTTCCTGACAATCCCCAACATGGAATTTGGCTTATTCACAGCAGCTGCACACTGGATTGAAATTTTCATTGAGCTATCCACCAGAACCCCAAGTTTCCTTTCTTGATCAGTAAATGCCAGCTCAGATCCCATCAGCGTATATGTGAAGTTAGGATTTTTGCCCCAATGTGCATCACCTTACACTGTTTTATACAGAACCGCTTTTGCCATTTTAATGCTCATTCTCCCAGTTTGGAGAGATCCTTCTGGAACTCATTGCAATCCCTTTGTGTTTTAACCACCCTAAATAATTTTGTGTCTGTCGCAAACGTGGCCACCTCACTGTTTACCCTTAACTTCAGATCATTTATGAACAAGTTAAAAAGTATACAGATCTTTGGGTAGTCCCACTGTTTACATCCCTCCATGGTGAGAGCTGTCCATTTATTCCTACTCTCTGCTTCCTGTTCTTTAACTAGCTACTGATCCATAAAAGGGACTCTCCTCTTATCCCATGACTGCTACATTTGCTCAGGAGTCTTTGGTGAGGAACTTTGTCAAACGCCTTTTGATAGTCCAAATAAAAAATGTCTACCAGTTGACCACTATCCACATATTTACTGTCACTCTCAAAGATCTCTAAAAGGTTAGTAAGACAGGATTTACCTTTGCAGAAGCCACGTTGAATCTTTTTCAACAGGACTTATCCTTCTATGTGCTTGAAAATTTTATCCACAATAATGCATACCACCAATTTGCATGTAACAAATGTAAAGCTAACTGGCCTGTAATTTCCTGGATCCCTTTTTAAAAATTGGCATTACATCGTCCACTCTCCAGTCCTCTGGTACAGAGGCCAATCTTAGGGACAAGTTTCATATTTTTGTGGAATTTTTTTAAGAGCTCTCAGATGGATACCATCTGGATCCAGCAATTCATTTATTTTCAAATTGTCAATAAGGTCTAGAACTTCATTGTCTGTTACCAGTATTTGCCTCAGTTCCTCAGACTCCCTTCCTGAAATATCAGTTCTGGCCCTACATATTCTGCAGTGAAGAGAGATGCAAATAATCCATTAAGGGCATAATCCTATGCTTGTTTAGACAGAAAAAAATCTGTTACTCCCAGCATTTCCCAGCTGGGGAATGCTGGGAGTTGCAGGACTTTTTTCTGTCTCAACAAGCATAAGATTGCTCCCTAAAGTTCTCTACAATTTTCCTATCCTCTTTTGGTATTCCTTTAAGTCCATTGTCATCCAGTGGTCCAACTGCCTCCTTAAGTGGTTTCCTGCTTCTGATATATTTAAAGGGGTTTTTTTTAATTGTTGATCTTAATGTTATTAGCGATATGCTCCTCAAAATCCATGTTTGCATCCCTTATTGTCTCTTGCATTTCCTTTGTGCAAGTTTGTGTTCCTTGTTGTTCTCCTTGATAGGGCAAGACTTTCATTTTCTGAAGGAAGCCTCCTTTTCTCTAATAGCTTCCTTGATACTGCTCATTACCCATACTGGTGACCTCTTGGATGTGCTCCTTTCCCTGACCTGCAGCATTCATTCAAGCTGGGCTTCTATTATTGTGGTTTTGAGTAACCCCCAACCTTTCTGGAGACATTTCACCTTCTTGACTTTCCCTTTCAACTTCCTTAACAGTCTCCCCATTTTAGAGAAGTTTCCTCTTTTGAAGTCAAACATGACTGAACGTATTTTAGGGCCAATTCTTCCCACCTCACATTCCCCACCACAACCCATCTTCAAATGCAGTTAATTCCCAGACCCCCACCCCAATAAATTCACTTGCATAAGTTAATTCACACAATTGTATGCTACCACAGAATATTTTTGTTGTAGTCTTTGTGTGTTTAGCAAATAGAATGAGTGACAGATTTTTTTTCTTTTTGCCCCAGCATAATTTATTTGTAGGGCTCCTGGCTGACCCAAGCCCAGGGGAGACCTCTTTGGAGGAGGAGGATTAGGGCTCCATAGCAAACGCCACTCCCACAGACAATGTGAGGCAGCCTGAGGGGTGTAAATTCGGTCCCTATTGGATTGTTCCATAGTTGGAGGACCTGGGGTGCTTCAGACCCATTTGGATTTTAGATTACTAAAAAATAATATGTTAGATTAGAAGAACATTGTGACCAATGGAAAAAGAATCAGTGGGTTTGTCCAACACTTACATGCTCTGAAGAAGGTTGTAATGTAAACCATAGTTCTGCAGTGTGTGAATGGCAAAATTTAGCCCGTAATGATACTTGTGTGTATGATAGTAGACAAGGTTGCATGTGTGTAGTAACTATGTGCCCAGAAGTATATTGAGGAACTTCCACTGCAGATTATGGGCCAACTGAAAGTTGTAGATGCAGTGTTACTGAAGTTACTGTGTGTGATCACGTTTTCAGGATTTCAGCCTGTGAAAGACACCAGACCATCTCATTGCTCCTTGGGCCCCACCTTTGACCAGAGGAGGGGCATAAACGCACAGGCAATGGGAGCTCCGGGGGGTGCTCTTCTTCCTGTTGCTCTGGTTCCTGCTGCTGCTCCACTTCACTCTTTCTGCCATGCCACCAGACCCAAGGATTTGGGCAACTACGGACCTATTTAGACTCTTAGACTTAGGATAGTTTTCCGCAAGTAGAACTTAGAATTATTTCTGAGTTTAGGACATAGAGTGCTTTCTAAGCTTGAGACTTGGAGGGTATTTCTGGAGGGGATTTGGAATCCCACCTTCAGAAGTGGCAAATGGAATTATTTCCAGGTCTTGGGTTGTATGTTCACTCCAACTCCTACCTCTATTGTTCATATGCCTAGACTTAGTAATGCTTTAGCATAGCGTTTGTATTCAAGTAAGAAGCAGGAGGAGGTAACAGGAGGGTTATCACTTAGTTTAGGTTGTTTTAGTTTAGCTTTAGACCACAAGCAGTAAACAAGAGAAAGTTGGAAAGAGGAGTCATAACAATGTTAGAAGCTCAAGCCGTTATCTTATGGGCCAAATTCATAACACCAGCTTTGGCAATTGCAATTCTTTTGATTAATCTTCTATTTTTGTTGCATTCTCTTTCCCTGTGATTATAGAGAAAGTTTCTAACACTCATATAACCACCATGCCACTTGCTTTATTTTGTATTTTTCTGAAATAAAGCCTTGGATGGATTTCAATCTTTTGTCTGTAGTGATGTTTGTTGAGATTAGCTTGGTTACCCACTGGGGTGCTTCAGACCCATTTGGTGCAGGTTCTGAGGTTAAACGGGACAGAATTTACATTGGCGCATTGGCCGGGAAACCAAGCCATTCCCACGGTATTTACAAGGACAGGGAAGCCAATTCCCAAAGATGGAGCTGGCAGAGCCAGGTGAAGCCAAGCCGCTCTGCAGACATAGTTGTTGAATATTTGCTGTGTCTAGAGGGTAACCTGAGATTGTCTCCATAATGATGGGTTTATTGAAAAAGCTGTTTCATACTAAGAAAAAAACAGAGAATATGGGGAAGGAATCTAACGCTCCTCTGAATGAAGTCTTAATTAGTAAAAAGAATCTTCCAATAGCAGTGAAGTCCAAATTGGTACAGATTTGTGAAAGCACAGGACCTAACCCTTGGGGAAAAGCACCCCTTCCTATACCATTTGAAGAGGATAGTGTGAGTAAGTTGCTTGACTGGTATGTGGAGCAGGAAAAGGTGAAGCCAGGTAGTATGAAGGAAATGAATGCATGTCTTTGGCTTAGCACAGGCAATTGGATTAGCACAGGCAACTGAGGAACGGGATCAGGCAAGGCTAGCTTTGATAAACAAGGCAGGGGACTATGAGAAATTACAGTTGAAATGTGAATGTTTTGAGAGGGAATTAAAGCAAGCAGTAATTCAGAATTTGAGCTTAGCCACAGAGAAAGAGGGACTGAGGGAACAGGTAGACCTGTTGGGCTCTAGCTGTAATCAGCTGGAAGTGCAACTAGAAGCATCCAGTGTGAGGAATGCAGATCTAGAAGGTGCCATTAAGGTTGTGATGCAGCACTTGAAGAAAGAGCAGACTGCACAGAAGTGTGAGGAGAATCGTGCTTCATGCATAGCTCTGATAGGTAAGCTGAAGGGAGCTTTACGGGCACAAAAGACAATTTGTTCCATAGTTGGAGGACCTGCCTTGGATTAGGGGTCTAGTCACAGGGATGCCTGCCTCCCCTTTGACCTCACCCCAAGCCCTGCCTTGCTACTGGGCTCTCCTCCCTCATCCCACAGCTTTCCAGAGCACAGGAAATGGCGGACCAGGGGGGAGACTTCGAGTAATTGTCAGAGCACCTGCCTGACAGCCAGAAGACCCCTTTGTCCAGGGCCTTCTCAGGAGAAGCAGTTTACTCAGGAGCAAGGGTCTTCTCAGGAGGAGGGAAAAGTCCCAGCTGCAAGCAATGAGGAAGCTGCCCAAGCTGCAATGGCTGAACCAGGAAGAGAGGTGGTTGAGATCATGGACAGAAATCCTCGGCCTCCCCCAGATCTTTGCTGGGTTAACAGCTCCCATTGACTCCTAGCATATGGACAATTGCGCAGCATTATTGGAAGAGATGAAAACTAGAATCGTGCGCGAGAGATCAAAACCACTTATTTTTAGAGCTTTATGGGTAGGTTATGTCCTAGTAATTAGGGTTCCTACTGCTGTTGCCCATAGGGAGTTTGCTGGATGGAAGGACCCTGCTCACAATTCCTTGCTTCAGGTACATGCTAGATAGGTGTCCAGACATGTCATACATATTTCAAGCCTTTTTCAACTTTCTGGGAGTGGAGCGGAGCCTGAATTTGAAA